>NC_069660.1:252818862-252863862 GCF_027244095.1 Hemicordylus capensis | reverse complement strand
ATTATGGCCAAAATCAATCCAGAGAGCTACTTCAGGCTTGCCTGTGTGTGTATCCAGTTGGACTTTGACTCCTGCCTTTGAACAGCTGTTCCCCCATGCTGCATCACAAGCTGCTTTCAAAACCAGCTTGCTGTACTATGGGGGCTCCTGTCTGAGAAATACAAATCCAGAGCTCCACTAAGTGAGGATTGTGGCCTGTTTTAATGAGTAGCCCTTTAAGTTCACAGAAAAGGCATTTGCATATTAAGCATTATTTTATTGTTGGATAACCTTACATTAATGAAGATCTTATAGCTGGCAGCAAATATAACAAAGAATTTAGGCACTCCCTAAATTCAATCAGAGCCTGGATAAAACACAGACTATATTAATGTATGGGCACTGTTATAAAGTCTATTAATATAGCTGAAAGCCGCCAAGCACCAGTGACTCTCAGAAACATAAAAAAGTTTGTATTAAAAATCACTGAACACTACAAAAATGAGAACAATACATATAAATTAAATTCTACTCCCAACTTTATAAGCCACCTTTCTGTATAAAATATAGCTTTTGCCTCTGTGAAAATTGTAATCTGGTGGGTTTCAGATATTTATGTACTGAATGATGCCTTGAACAAGGTATAATTAGTCCAATCAAATTAAAACTATTTTTGTGCGTGTGTTCTGGCAAAGTAGAGCATTGATGGCCATCGGCATAAGGGAATTTTGTATTAGTAGTTAGCATTAAGAACAGCAGAATTTACTGTTGCCTGCATCTGAGTGGTTCACAGATGAACACTCCTCTTGTGTATTCAGTGACAAATGGCAATCACTTTATCATTTATCTTATGACAAATAGCAGATTCAGCCACAAACTGCTGTCCGTAGCAAACTTACAGGATGAAGTTCTTTATTGTTTATGGTTTGTGGGTTGATGTATTCATGCCTTGTTTGTTTGTGAAATGAACAAAAATCAGTAAGCAGGCATGAACAGAAATTTGGCTACACAATCAATTGTACTTTTCCTTCTTCCATTCTCCTAAGAATCTTACAAGGAAATTTGCTGAACTAGATCTAAGCTGCAAGCTGCCTTTAGAAAAAAAAAGTCATTAAAGGATGCACTAAATTGTGACATTATGCCCTTAAGCCAAAATAACACTGAATGGAGTTCCTACCTTACATTAACCTCCTGAATAAAGGTCTTCAGTTTGATAGCTAGCTGTTGTTATAGGCAAGTGATGTCAGACAATACTTGAGAAAAATTATTGCAGGTAGTTAGCAATATGTTGGCCTTTTTCACTACTTAATCTTCAGATTCTGAAAACCATTTTAAGAAATTTTAAGATTATGATCACTGTTGGCATTTTTTGAATAGCTTGAATATCATGCTGTTACTTGGCAATGTATAGTATATATTTGCTAAGCCCCCGCGGGGGGCCCCCCCCACTTTACAAATCCAACTCGGTTTCTGTAGTTTGCTTTTAAGGAATCAAGTCTGGTTTGTTCTTATCATGTGCTACATTGCTCAGGTGATTCTAGAATTGCCGAAAGTATGCCTAAACAAAACAAATTTAGAAGTACCTCATAGGACCTAATAACTGTGGAACTTTAAGGGAAACAACAAGAATTTTGACAACTAGCACCATTGTTCAGGGAGATTATATATGTCACTAAATAATAATATGGCTGTGTTCTCACACCCATGTTAATCCTGGTTAAATGGGGTTGACTATGGTTGATGTGATCATGTGAACCCACATGCATCGCCAATCCTGTCTAACTTCCATGGAGTTAACCAGGATGTCTGTTCAAGGATCAGATCTGGGTTAGTCATCCCCCTGGATGCCATAACTAGGATTTACTGATCATGTGAAACTCTCACCTATTCTGGTTATCTGCACTTTCACCCGCATGGTCACCGAATGGACCACAGTGAAGACACTCTATCCTCCCTCCCACACACCATTGCCACACAGCCAGAACACTTTCTGCTCCACATGCGTGCCAGCACACCACAAACAAAGGGGCTGTGGCACTAGGGGGCCAGATTTGGCTTTTAAAAAGCCAAATTCTGGTTTACGGCCCATTTGACTCACGAGTATACCCCTTAGGTTAGCTGCCCTCTGGCTGCCTCGGAAGGACTACCAATGGTGGTAGGGAATGGTTGCTCCCTGATCTCTCCTCTCCCCTGCCCCCTGGACTGCACACCTGCCCATCATAGGGACTGGTGGTGCCCCCATTACAATGGCAGGCACTGTAACTGAACTGTCCAGAATGTCCCAGGGTCTGTGAATTTGCCTAATCCAACCCCAGGGTTCAGGTGAGGCTACCTGATTGTGCATCCTGCCTGTCAGTCTAGTACAGGACAGCTCCTTTCTCCCTGGCTTGCTCCTTGCTCCCCGCTCCCTACTGGGGTGAAGTGCAGGTTGCCCAAGTCGCCACCTAGCCAAGCATCCTGTATCAGGGAAGGGGTTACGCTGCCTGCTGCTCACTCGGAACACGTCCCTACTGCCATGGGCATGCCTGTTAGTTCCAAAGTTCTCCAGAGTTTGCCAAGTGCAGCCAAGCATGGTTGGAGCTGCTTCAGCCACCCACTCTGGCAGCGGGGCCAAGGGGAGTGACTGGTGAGGCACAGGAGGCTTTCCAGAGTGAAAGGCAGCAAGCACAGGGCTGCCAGGATTCCATTCAGGTCCCTGGAGGCCAATCCATTCCCCGGAGCTGCTAACCAGGATTGTGCAGCCGCTGCACCAGAGCAGCCCAACAGCGACAGTGATCATTTCCAGGTGCATTCATCTCTCCTGGCTAACTTCCAGGGCCAGAAAACTAGTCATGTGAACCTGGCCTGTAACTTCGTTACAAAATATAACTCCTTTTTTACTGCTTCTCAAGCTCCAAGGTACACTTACACAGCCGTAAAGCCTCAGACCAAGTCTCAGGTCTTGCCTTAACCTGCTAACAAGGGTAATTTCTTATTGGCTTCCACTAGTTTCTCTCTGATTATACCAGGGTGATAGGCTTCTATGGATCCACAGTCTTATTACACACTACTCTGAAAGCATGAAATGATCATGCATGAAGAAGAGGTAAACAAATTCTGACCTTCCCTTAGACATGACCTTTTTCAGCTATGCAAACTGCTGCATAAAACACAGTACCAGGCGCGTAACAATGATAGGGCAAGGGGAGACAGTTGTCTGGGGGCCCCACTGCCTGGAGGGGCACCCCAGAGGCACCTCATGTGACTCCTCATTGCCCCCTGCCCAGCCCCATAGCCTCTCAGCCACTTGCCCTCTTCGCTGTCTCTCCTGCTTGTTCTGCTGGCCGGCAATCGAAGCCGCAGGCAAGCTGCCAAGAGCTCCTTTTCTCCCGCCTCTCAGCTGATCGGCGGGTGGGCGGGGCTTCCACGGAGGCCTCCGTGTAGGCCGCAGTGAAGCCTGAACTCGAGTAGGGCCCAAGCAAGCCAGGAAGGAGGAGGCAGCCAGAGTGTTCTCTGCAGCAGAAGACCACTTGCTGCACTGCTTAACCCAGACCAGCATTTGCCAGGTAGAGTGTGAACTCCTTTTTGTGGTTACCTTTCCCGCCCCCGCCCCCCCCCCCCATATATAGGGATCTGCTTGCCATAGGGCTTGGATATGGGGGGGGAGGGACTGAGAAGTCTCTGAATATTTATTTTGAAACAGCTTGGAAAATTTGCTGACTTAAAAAAAACTATCTAAAAAGTCCTATAAGTGGCTTGTTTCATAGCAGAAAATTGCAAAAACTTCTGGAACAGTATTTTATTAATTTTATTCATTCATTCATTTATTTATAAATGCACTTATGTTCAAGTTGTTTTGCAACCCAGAAGGTCTGAGTGAGAACTGTGAAGCATGTGTGGTGCTTTTATTTTATTTTTCTTGTGTGTGAACTGCTCCCCAATAACTTGCAGGGACTTCAGGGTAAATCTGGCCAACATGTGAATGCAGCACCTCCATTCCAGAGGAGATGTGTCTTAAAGGGCTTTAAAAGCCTCCTGTGAAAAACCTCCTGCAATCAAACTTGACTGAATTTGTTCAGAATTCTGAGAAAACAAACATAGGCTCACCCTGCATGGTTGAAAGTCTCCTTTGCTAATCTGCAGCGAGGGGCCCATTTTAATCATTCATCTTTCTAGTGTGTTCTAGGCATTAAAAGTAATACAAATGTATAGTACTCAATGTATATCACTATATATTGTGACGTGTGTGTGTGTATTCAGTGAAATGTATTTGCAGGCAGCATACTTATTTTGGAATATCAGACTTAAATCCTTGGGGGCCTGGGGTGTGCGGAGGCCCTGGACTTTGGTGGGGGGGCCCATTTTAAAATCTTGTCTCTGGGCCCACTCCAACCTTGCTACGCCCCTGCACAGTACAATCTTGTATACTTAGATGAGACTTTATTTCATAATGTTTTTTGATATAGAGAAGAAGAGGGAAGATATGCTTTAAAAGGTAACCAAAAATAGGCATACTAAGATCAGATAAATGATTAATAAAGAGGAAGTTCCCTAACTGTTCCACCTCTATTAAACAAACAAACCCAAACTAAACTAAAACCTCCCATTCACAGTAACCAGATCAGACCTCCATGCCTCCAGGGCTGTTAGAATTTGGCACATTATGAATAGCATTGGGCACTGGAGCTGGGTACTCAAATCTTTGCCAGGTAACACAGCCTATTTAATATTTCAATTGAGAATCCCAGGGCAGGAAAGCAGGCTAGACAAACACATGAATTTACTTCCTGTGTATGTGTGACAGATGGGATCAAACAAAGAAAATGAAACATGCATACATATCCATTAGGAGAGCAGACTTTGCAAATGTTGTTGGCTCCCAATATGGAGTTTGGCATTTAAAAAAATGTCAGTGACCTTGTTGAGCAGGCCAGGATAATCGCACAAGGATCTCGCATCAGTGCTGGAAAGGAACATAGGAAGCTGTCATATACTGAGTCAGACCATTGGTCTATCTAGTCTAGCTCATTATTGTCTTCATAGACTGGCAGCAGCTTCTCCAAGGTTGCAGGCAGGAATCTCTCTCAGCCCTATCTTGGAGAAGCCAGGGAGGGAACTTGAAACCTTCTGCTCTTCCCAGAGCGGCTTCATCCCCTGAGGGGAATATCTTACAGTTCTCACACTTCTAGCCTCCCATTCAAATGCAACCAGGGCGGACCCTGCTAAGCTAAGGGGACAAGTCATGCTTGCTACCACAAGACCAGTCTCCTCTCCTCTGATAAAGGTCCATTTGATAAGGAAGTTTTATAAATGTGCTATGTAATTACTTTATTATAGATTTTGAACACTGCATTCCCAAGTAAGAGATGGCAGGATTAAAACTTTGGCCACAACTTTATTAATCACACTAACTTCTGTCTTCAATATGAATTAACCTTAAGCATGGGTACAATTCTATGGCTGAGGTAGATACCACATGTCAATTATGGCCTCCCCTTTTCATAGGTGAGCAAACTAGGTCCACGAACAGCAGCAGTCACCTGTCTGCTGCCACACAGCTGCCTGCTTACATCACTCCCATAGCTCTGGGTGGGCCATACAAGCAAATCTCCCAAAGAAGATACATTCCCAGAATGGAGCCTGAAAGGCTGTTCCATGAAGATCTTCCTTCACTAGAATAGTGGCTTCAGTTGCTTACCAATGATGATACGGTGGTGATCCCTCTGTAACCACATTCACCTGCCATTGGAACAAGGACTACTCTAGTTAAGGCACCAACCGCTATAGATCAGAATGCCCAATGAACAAAAATGCATCAGTGTGGAGCAGATGCAGAAAAATTCTCACCCATAATCAATCAAGGGGTTATAAAGAATTCCTACTCTGCACCATTAGTGACTGGCCTCCCCACACCGACAAATGGTGTGGTGAAGGGGAGTGGGTGCCAAGCTGAATCTGAAAGAAGCCAACACAAGGGCAGGGCTGACTTATATCACTCTACCCATAACTTGGCTCTCTCCTGAGCATCCTCACACTGTTCCATGCAGCATGCTGTGTCCTGCCTCATCAGTGCCCAGGCACAATTCCTCCTCCAACATCTATTGGAAGCCATGGAGAAGGAGCACTATTACTTGATCAGATGGATCTGACAAATCTATATTCAGCTAAGCATTCTGTTTCCAACCACAGCTAACCTGATGTGCCTGGGCAATCACAAGCAGGGCATGAAGATTATGGCCATGCCCATCATCAGCATCTGTATTTAGCAGTATACTGCCTCTGTACATGAAGGCTCCTTTTAGCTGCTATCATGCCTAAGCTGTTCATATAGATATTCTTCATTAGTTGTCTAATCCATTTTTTTAACAGCTGTCTAAATTAGTGGTTGCCATGGGAAAACATCTAATATAAGTGCCAAGATTCACTAATAAAGGTACCTGGGGACATCTATAGAATCTGATCATGGCACCTTTTCAAAATGAGCAAGAGTGTTGAGAGGACCCATTCTTTATCAGTTAGAATAGCATCCAAACCAGTTCTTCTGTGAACAGAGGTTCTGCTCATGCAAAAGAGGAGGGGTGATTTTCACCAATTTTCCCTTCCATCTGCTGTCCCCTTCAGCCTCCAAAAATGTGCTTCGGAGGGCCCTCAACCCTCAAGGACATACCTTTGGGAAGCACAGAGGACTGCAGCGGAAAGGGGGGATTGGCAAAAATTGCCCCTCCTCACTTGCATGAGCAGATCCTGTTCTATTCATGGAAGTACTAGTCTGGTGGGGGTTGCACCTATAAGTGTGTTTTTATTGCTTACTTCACTTCAGGGCCTATATCAGCAGGAAAAAATGGGGAACTGTGCATACAAACATTGAGAAATCCATTGAAATATTGGAAAGGGAGCAATTGCCCTCTTTGTTGTTGGCTTATATTTGTACATGTGACTTTTGGCTTGAAAGAGCCTTTATAATTGCTATCCATATTCTCTGCTTTCTACGGTTTTAAGCATTTTTAGCCATCCAAAATGTTCTATTATCAAAAATCAGTTAACTGCATGATTTACTCAGGCTGATCTCACCAGTTTAAATCTCCCCGTAAAACATATCCCTAAGAAGAATGGATTGTTAAATTAGCTGAAATTGCACTTTTGAGAAACTGAACCAGGTGTGATTTGAATGCACATTTTATTTAATCTCTGTACCTAGCAAAGGATTGAACTTTAATAACAAAGGGTGATAGTTGTAAAAAAAAATTCTAGTCATTTTCTTTTTCATGCTAAACTTTGAGCTGGGAATTGTACAGCTTTTGTTTATATGGCATACAAATTGTATGGGATTTAGGGTTTTCAAATGTGCCCTATTCTAGATTATAGCCCTTTCCATAAAGGCACTTCAGTAAACTCTAATTGGCACATCAATATGTACTTTTTCACAGCTGCCAGCAGCACCAGGAGAACTTTCACCTGAAAGATACTTAGGAATATTTTTGTATCATCATGCAATATATAATTTGTCATGGCAAAACATGTTTATTAATAGATTTGCTAGATTGGGAGAATTTTGTTTTCAGTTTGAGTGATTTCTCAGTATTAATTCTTTTTCACCTTGGGAATCAGTTTCTTTCATTTTGGCCCAAATGTACGAGTACAAGGATTAAATTGTTGGTTGCATTTCTTATTTTTGTATTTAATATTAATATTTGTCTTCAGTATTCCTTGCTATAAACACCTAGGAACAGGAAAACATTGTCTTTCATAACAGAAGTGGAAACACCTGGCAGATTATTTATAATTCTAATCACTTTTAAGCTATTGGCCTTCATTACACAGCCCACAGAGTGCTTGTGGCCCACAACATGTATAATTGTAACCCACCATAAATTAGTAACGTGGCCTCTATCATTTAATATTGAAGGAGCAATTGTTTATCCAAAAGAACATTGTTCTTATGAAAAGATGAGTTACTACTTGTATATCCTGTATACTAATTACTGGAAATTATTGTATGACAATTGGTCGTCCTCAGCCTGTCATAACAAAGAAATACTGTCAGCTTTTCAGCCCATAAAGCTGCTCTGTGTCGCTACTGTAAAGCTAGTTACTAGTCTTGAACAGGGCTTCAGCAAATAATTATCATAACCTTTCTGACATTATTTCTGCTGCTTGCTAACTATTGTTTATAACAGAAGAAAGCAAAAGTTAGAGATTGGACTTGAAAAATAAACATTTTTGTATCACATGTATATTTCTCACTTCCTGACAAATATACTTCCACTTACAGATGTACAGCGTGATATACTGTGGACATCAGCAGGGTAGGAGAAGGTCTCTACCAATTGTAGAGAACCCCTAACTGAAAAAGAAATGTGAGGGATCAAAATGACGGCTCCTCCCTCTCCAATTTCAGCAAGCCAAGAATTACACATGCACACTTCTTTTATGCCTCTGGAGAGTTTTCTTGGCATCAGAGCAGTATGTAGGCGCTAGCCCTTGACCTGCCAGTAGTTTTGCCAACTAAGGAAAATCAAACGGTCTGGTGCTGTTTGCTTTCCCTTGGCCTAGCATGAATAGGAATGGGTTTGGGAGTCTAGATTAGCTGAGGTGGCCTATCCAGTCTTCTCCCTGGAATCAATTATAAGGATTTTGGTTGAGAATCAGAAACACACTATACTACCTGAGACTAGTTCTTTCTCCTGATTACTTTGGAAACAGAAGCATACTCAACCTACTTCACTCCCAAAATTATTGCAATGGCTATACGGCATTCCTTTAATACTTTATCCTCCAACAAAGGAAGTGTCTCTTGAACGTGCAGAAAATCCAGACACCACCCTTCTTCGAGTCCCAAGCATTGACAGAGAACCTAAGGGGAGGAAGTGAGAAGGAGGAAGGGTGGGCGGGGAAGAAGGCAGGAAGTAAGTAAGTAGGGGTTTCTTACAGAGTAGGGGGCCTAGGAAAATATTTTTCAAAGCACCTTGCTCCTCCTCTGCACATTGCCCTTAAACATGACACAAAAAAGATTTTGTAGTTTATTGTTGCCACCACTCTAACTTTCAATTGAAAGCAGTTGATGCCTCTTTTCCTCTTAAAACATGCCACTTCCATGCTGGTACCGTAACTACAGTACCTTAATGTATATGGGTAGGCTTAAAGTGACGAAACTGAGGCATAGTACTACAATTAAAATGAAAATGGATTTGTTTAGGAATTAAAGCTGAATGGCACATCCAAGAAAATAATATACTTTAAAATATATGTCTAAAATGTTTGTGTGTGTGTAGGATTATAGGATATATAGGATGTGTATATAGCTGCAGGATTCTAGATCAGGGCTGTCAAACTGCAGCCCATGGGCCGGATGCAGCCCGTGGATCTTGTTTCTCCAGCCCCCAAGCAGCTGTTTGTCAACCACTGCCATGGAGAAAGAAGGGCAAGGAGGAGGCTGACAAAAACAGAAGGCTGTGAGAGGTGCCTTCCCCTGAGTGAGTGGAGGCAAAGGAGGGGAAGGGGGAAGAAAGGAAGGAATGGAGTGAGAGAAAGAGGGAGGAGGAGGAAGATGAAGAGAAGGTGATGAGAGGCACCTTTTCCTTGAGTGTCAGGAAAGGGGATGAGGGGATGAGTGAATGAGTGAAGGGGAGGCAACATGAGGCAGGTGTGAGAAGGCACACAAGGTGGGGGTGTGACCCCCTGGAGGTGCATTGGAATCAAATCCAGCCCACTTCCCATTTGATTTGGACACCCCTACTTTAGAAGCTAAAAGCCAATTTCCCAAAACCATATCTCGATTATAGAAGGTCAGCAAAAGAAAAAAGAAATTTCACTCCATGACCAGTAAGTTCCAACTGGAAATCTTTCTTGAATTTCCTGATTTCTATCCTTTTAACAGGCAAAGTTCAATTAATGAATAATTAGAAGGTATCCATCCACCCTGTGACATACAGGTGAAACTCGGAAAATTAGAATATCGTGCAAAAGTCCATTAATTTCAGTAATGCAAATTAAAAGGTGAAACTGATATATGAGACAGACGCATTACATGCAAAGTGAGATAAGTCAAGCCTTAATTTGTTATAATTGTGATGATCATGGCGTACAGCTCATGAAAACCCCAAATCCACAATCCCAGAAATTTAGAATATTACATGGAACCAAGAAGACAAGGATTGTAGAAATAGAACAATATCGGACCTCTGAAAAGTATAAGCATGCATATGTATTCAGTACTTGGTTTGGGCCCCTTTTGCAGCAATTACTGCCTCAATGCGGCGTGGCATGGATGCTATCAGCCTGTGGCACTGATGAGGTGTTATGGAAGACCAGGATGCTTCATTAGCGGCCTTCAGCTCTTCTGCATTGTTTGGTCTCATGTCTCTCATCCTTCTCTTGGCAATGCCCCATAGATTCTCTATGGGGTCAGGTCAGGCAAGATTGCTGGCCAATCAAACACAGTACACTGTATACTTTTCAGAAGCATGCCTTTTTGTATTTTTGTTCAATGTTCTTACTTGCTGCTGTCTTTTTGTAACTGAAGACCTCAATACAAATGTGTGCCTTGACTTTATGTCAATGACTGTGTTCTGCTGCTGTTATTTTTTTTTATTAGCAATAAAAGAGATATTAGGGGGGGAAGTATCCTTCATCTTCTCCATTTTTTACTTGTCTGGACAATCCCTGGCCTGGCGTAGCCCAGGACCAGAGGCGTTCATTTTGTTAGGCAAGAGGCCCAACTGGGATAAAGTATACATTCCCTGCCAGCACACTCCTCTCCCCCCTCACGGGAGACACATGACAGTTGCATTCATTACAGGAGTGGATATAGTGAGGAAGGGGACTTTGGACAGGTAGACAAGCAGGAGACTGTGGAGGGAACAAAAAGGAAGAAGTGGTAAAGAACTATTATTTCTCCTTTTCTCCTCCTCTTTCTACCCTCCACAGTTGGGCCTGTAGTCAGAAATTGTTTGTGAGAGGGTCTAAGCGGGGTGGGGTGGGGGAATAATTGCAAAACAGCCAATTCAGAAATACAGATAGCCACATATGTTTAGCAATAGCAATAGCAATAGCACTTACATTTATATACCGCTCTATAGCCGGAGCTCTCTAAGCGGTTTACAATGATTTAGCATATTGCCCCCAATCAATTAAAGTGATTTAATTCAATTTTAATGAAATAATATTTAACATTACATATTTAAAATTGCCACTTAACCAGTGGCAACTGGTTAAATTGCCAGTTAACCAAGTGACTTGGTATTCATTACTCCGAATATTGGAAGGCTGAAACAAGTTTAATTTTGAGTAAGCAATCGTCTTACTATTTATTTTTATTATTTAGCCCCTGGTGGGGGGGTTTACCTTACCCCTTTATTTATTATTTAGCCCCTGGTGGCGCAGTGGTAAAATTGCCGCCCTGTAACCAGAAGGTTACAAGTTCGATCCTGACCAGGGGCTCAAGGTTGACTCAGCCTTCCATCCTTCCGAGGTCAGTAAAATGAGTACCCAGAATGTTGGGGGCAATATGCTAAATCATTGTAAACCGCTTAGAGAGCTCCGGCTATAGAGCGGTATATAAATGTAAGTGCTATTGCTATTGCTATTATTATTTTATATTCAATTAGTATCAAGGAAGCTAACAAAATTGTAATAATAAAACTCAATAATGAAAATTACAAAAGAAATAAAACACAACAGTAAAAACATGGCAACTTAAACTTATTAAAAACCACAAAAACTTTTTATCCGATATACATAATTTCCATGTATATGCCATGTGTGGGCCTCTGATGTTCCAAAATCCATACTTCCCATCACCTTCCATGATATGTAAGTGTTTATACCTGACATACGTTCCATACCCCTACAGAGAACAACTTCATAAGCTTAATTACCTTTAATTACACTTCTAATATTTTCAGTGGAGGCCCAGCTCTCTGGAAAGGCAAGCAGGCAACAATGCTCCACTTTTCTGTGTTTCACATCAGCTACATAAAACCAAAAACTGTCACCAGCAGCCAAAGGGAATGCCATGGAGAACGAAGTGCCAGGAAAGATGGGGTGAAGGAAAGAAGAATGGGCAGGTGGAGAGCCAGAAAGACATGATGATGGAGGAGGAGGAGGAGGAGATTACTTCTCCAAGGCAGAGGCGGATTAACATAGTAGCAAATGTAGCATTTACTACGGGCCCCATGTTTTTGAGGGCCCCGCATGCCCGGCTTCCAACTGGGAATTAAAGTTAAAACTTGACCTGTTTTATTTGGTCTATGTTAGATAAAATATCCCTTTTCTGCTAAATGTGCCTTTTAAGAGAAGGCCCACCGCAGCATTTGTCCAGTGGCTGTTGCTGGTGCCTACCACATTTTTCTTTTTAGAGTGTGAGCTCTTTGGAGACAGAAAATCATCTATCCGCTTTTTATTTTTCTGTGTAAACTGCTTTGAGAATTTTGATTGAAAAACAGTATATAAATGTTCACTGTTGTAGTAAGTGTGAGTTTGTGGCTTGGTCTCTCATACTCCAAAATATAGCAAATGGGGGGGAAAAGAATTACTTTACTATGCAAGTAAATAATTTACGTTTTAATATTTATGTGCATTTTTTAAAAAACTAGGGCCCCTTTATAACATATGCTACAGGCCCCGCACTGGCTTAATCCGGCCCTGCTCCAAGGACAAGGAAAGAAAGGAGGGAAATGGGAAACTGTGTTCTGATTATTACCTTCTTGCTTAGAATATGTACCTAGATCTGTGGAAGTGGTTTCACTGTTCTCATGTCTGAGTGCACCTAACAGCTTTGCTAACATTCTTTTCTGAAGTGGTTCTTGAAGGAAACAAAGTGCCTCTGACTTCAAGAAGCCAGTACTCAATTGTGTGCTTCTCAAGATTTAAGAATGCCTAGTTGTTGTTTTTAAATGTCTCTAGCAGTGGCAACAGTATTATGGGATGAACTCTAGGAAGAAAAGCGATGAGAATAGGTTATTTATGTAATCTGATCCTATGCATTTTTACTCACAAATAAGCCCCAGTAAATTCAATGAACCTCATTCCCAAGTAAATGTGCAAAGCATTGCAGATCTAACTGGTCAGTAGCATTGCTACCCATACTGTGGATATTAGTAGGTCCTCCATCCTTGCTTCAATTACATCTGAGGCACAGGTGGCCTAAGGTGCTGCCTTCCCCCATGCTCCTGATGGGGGCCAGGGCGCTTTCCAGATTGGACACCAGAACAGTGTCATTACGTGTCTGTTAAGTGTGCTTCCGAACTGTGTGTGTTTTGACTTTGCAGTCCCTGCACTGTCAGCAAGGTGCCGTTCACATTTCTGATGACTTCTTTTGGATTTTATTGCCACATTACAGTCCTATAGCGTCGCATGTGGGGCGCAAATAAGTAGCTGTATTTTTCTGTTGTGGAGTTTTCTCAAAACTGCTCCCCCTGCTGGTGGCTTTGCACAATAGCCTTTATTTACATTTCAATGTGCTCTGCCCAACGCTGAAGCATTTTACCTCTGTTGAGGAAAAGCGCCTGGAAAGCGCCTAGGCCCCTTTGAAAACCAACCCTTTCAAGCTTTGAAAGTGCATGGGGAGCAGAGAGGAGGTTGCCAGCAACTTCCTCTTCTCTCCTTATGCTTAAAAGCTTTGTAAGGCATGTGAGGAGAGATGCTTGCAAATTGCTTGCAAATGTCAGATCAGCCCAAAAAGCTTTTCTGTTGGCAGGGGGCATCTTATCGCCCTGCTGTCACCCCAATAATCTACCACCTCTGGTGACTGCCATACCTCACCTCATTATTATTATTATTATTAATTCAATTTCTATACCGCCCTTCCAAAAATGGCTCAGGGCGGTTTACACAGAAAGATAAACAAATAAAATGGAACCCTGTCCCCAAAGGGCTCACATTCTAAAAAGAAACATAAGATAGACACCAGCAACAGTCACTGGAAGTACTGTGCTGGAGGTGGAAAGGGCCAGTTACTCTCCCCCTGCTAAATAAAGAGAATCACCACGGTAAAAAGTGCCTCTTTGCCCGGTTAGCAGGGGTAAGGGCTACCCCTAATCCGAGGAGAAGACTCCATGTTTGGCAAGGAATTGTAATGTGACATATATCCTCTATTAGCATACAGATTTAATAAGAAAGTTCAAGTTTTCTACTGAATTGATACAAAGTGAAATAAATACACACTAACCGGTAAGCTGTTCCCACAAATCTAATTCACCTTGTTTTGAACATATTGGCATTATTTAAAAACAATACTGACATAATTTTAAAAATTTAATTATTAGGTTCCTGCTGCAAAGTCTGTTTCAATTAACAGAAAAGTTCAAAATTATTTTATCTCAGATAAATGAAAACAGTAGTTTGTCAACACCTATTTGCTAGCATTTCACTACCAGCATACAGGTAGGTGTTTCAAAAGGTATAGATTATTCAATTTGGTGGGAGGGGGAGGGGAGTAAATGTGTGGGGAGGGCGGCTCCTCAAAAACACCTATGTCCTCATTATAATATAGGCAAAGGTTGAGACTGACACTAGGCAGTCTGAAGCAGATAGTACTTTCTGCCTTAGCCTAGACAGGATGTGTTTGAGAGAAAGCTAACACATGATACAAAATTATAATATAATATTTATAATTATATTATAATCTTACTTTCATATGTGTCTACCAGAAATAAAATTCAGAAATAAGAGCCAATTTCCCCTCCTTTGGTAAAGTAAAGTAAAGTGTGCTGTCGAGTCTGTGTCGACTCCTGGCGACCACAGAGCCCTCTGGTTTTTCTTTGGTAGAATACAGGAGGGGTTTACCATTGCCATCTCCCATGTAGTCTGAGATGATGCCTTTCAGCATCCTCCTATATCGCTGCTGCCCGATATAGGTGTTTCCATAGTCTGGGAAACATACCAGCAGGGATTCAAACCGCAACCTCATGCTTGCTAGGCAAGTCATTTCCCGCTCACAAACCCACCTCCTAGGAAGCTTGCATAGTAGCCAGAGATGCACCTAGGTAATTTTGGAGGCTGGACCGAAAGGCCTTTGGATACCCCTCCCCTGCTTTGGAGCTGCCACCCCCCAACGCCATGACACACACAGTATTTTTAACACATGGGTTCTAGAAGGCCAAAACAGCAGCTGAACTTACAATAATGTAAGAATATAAAACAGGTTTATTTATGCAAATATGCATTAGAAGAAACATTTCAACACACAACTTAAGGTATTTCCATCTCACATATTTCTTTCCCCACTCCCCCCAGTGCCACCCAGGACAGACTAAGGAGGATTTGGAGGCCCCCAGGGGGTGTGGAGGCCCTGGGCTTTGGCCCAAAGGTCCAGGGGTAAGTGTGCCTCTGGTAGTAGCTGTGTGAATGATAGATAGATAGCCTATGTGCCACAATAGAACATCATCCTAAATTATTTTTTAAAAGGTTTTGTAAATTGTGGACGATGCAAGTCAATTAATGGTACTAGAGAAAGACATGCTGTTCTGGTAGCTCCAGGTCTTAACACTCACATCAATTTCGGAGGATGAATACAAGTGAAGGAAGCCCGGGCGGGTGCACAGCTGGGGGAGTCAGTCATGTGACTTGCCTCTGGGGCCCCCTCAAGGCTGTGGGCCCCCAGACAGCTGTCTCCCCTTGCCCTATTATAGTTACGTCCCTGTACTGGAGACATTTCTGGCTTGTGATGAAAATAGGCAGCTATGCCCAAACTGTCAGGTGTTTAGTCTGAGATGTGGCCTGTAAACTGAAGAAATCCTGCTCTATATGTCTCTGCCCCCTTAGCTAAGAGCAATTGGTGGAACGGAAGGAATAGGACAAAAATGTGTTTTTATTATTTTATTTTATTTCCCTCTCAAACTAAAACCGGGTATGTTCTCCCCCTCTGAAAGGAAAGTCAAGTTTGCTGGCCCTGTCTTCACCTGGAGAAGTTAACCCTTTCCTGCCTGCTCTCCTGCCTCACTGAACAAAAATGTCATTAGCACAAGGAAGGAATAGCAGTAGCAGAATTTACAAGAGGCCTATGCAGCACTGGGCAGACATGCAGGCAGGTAGGCAGAGAAACTGGAGAATAGGTGAAAAGGTTAAGGCATGCAGGTACTTGGAAAACACCTAGATAGTTAGACTATTAAGGCTATAATCTGGCTTCATAACCCAGATCAAGTCATTCCTGGTTTTGATTCTGATTAATCCTGACAGTAGGGATGTGCATGAGCCGATTCGGCTCCTCCTTTGGTGGGCAGCCATTTGCATCCCAACGCCACACGTGCAGCCTGCAGGGAACAGTGCCACAGCCACTGTGGCCTTTGCTAAAGAGAGTGCCATGCCTGGAAAAGTGGTGGGGTGTCAGCAGAACAGGTAAAGACCTGCTTCTTAAAGAAACCACTCCCTGCCCCACTGAACCGGTTTGGCCGTGGTCACTCGAGCCAGTTCGTCACTTTTCAATGGAGGCACTGAACTAGCTCATGCATATTCCTAGCATCAGAAATTATTATTATTATTACTTGTTTACACAGTCATACAGGTGTTATTGACTGGTTTGTTTTATCCAGACATCGAGTCCTTCCCAAGGACCTGGGATGGCTGAATTTTATTATCAATGTTGTTGCTGTTATTATAGATATCGTCGCAGAATATAGGCTGTTCCCAGTAAAGCTGCTTTTTGTAATTGGCTGATGGTGATTTCTGTGGCCCCTATGGTGTTGAGGTGCTCTTCAAGGTCTTTTGGAACTGCACCCAGGGCGCCAATGACCACTGGGATTATTTTGGTCTTTTTTTGCCACAGCCTTTCAATTTCAATGTGTAGATCTTTGCATTTTGTGAATTTTTCTATTTCTTTTTCTTCTATTCTGCTATCCCCTGGTATTGCTATGTCAATTATTTTAATTTGTTTTTCTTTCTTCTCAACTACAGTGATATCTGGTGTATTGTGTTCATTATTAATGCAGCACACTTGTCTAGTCCAAACTCCATTGCTATATCGCTACTGAATATACGGACAATGTTTAGCAGTGATTCAATTTCTGACTGGGACTTTCCATACAACTTCAGATCGTCCATGTACAGCAGATGGTTTATTTGACTTGATGTTTTAGATGTTTGGTATCCGAGGCCTGTTTTGTTTAGTATTTGTGAAAGTGGGGTCATGGCGATTACAAACAACAGAGTGGATAGTGAGTCCCCTTGGAAAATGCCTCTTCTAATGCTAACCTGTCCAAGTGTCTCGCCATTGATTGTTAACTGTGTACTCCACATGCTCATTGCTTTTTAAATAAATATCTGAATGTTTTTGCTGACACCAGTTGTTTCTAAACATTTTAGTATCCATGTGTGAGGCAATGAATCGAAGGCTTTCTTGTAGTCAATCCATGCAACACTTAGATTGGTTTTTCTTCTCTTGCAGTTTTCTAAAATCATTTTGTCAATCAGCAGCTGGTCTTTTGTGCCTCTGGTGTTTGGGCAATTTCCTTTCTGTTCAACTGGAAGCTATTTGTTAGTTAATAAGTGTTGCATTACTTCATCTGCTATTATTCCAGTTAATAATTTGAACATGGTTGGCAGGCAGGTTATCGGTCTATAATTACTTGGAACTGCACCTGGGTCTTTCATGATGAGATTAGTTTTCCCAGTTGTTAGCCATTGTTCAATATCACCGCCTTGCAAAATGTGATTGAACTGTTTTGATAGTTGTTTATGAAGGCTTGTTAGGTGTTTAAGCCAAAAGCCATGCAGTTCATCATCGCCTGGCGCAGTCCAATTTTTAATTTTCTTTGCTCTTTCACTTATTAATTCTGGTGTTATTATTAGATCTTGCATTTGTTGGTTACATTTTTTGACCTCTTTCATCCAGCCTGCTTTTTTATTATAATCTATTGGATTGTCCCATAATTTCCCCCAGAATTGCACTGTTTCTTCTTTATTTGGTGTTTCTAGGTTTCTTGCAGTTTCTCCTTCTATGCTTTGGTAGAAACGTCTCTGATTCGACTGGAATTGGAGATTCTGCCTGTGTTGTGTAATTCTGGCTTCGTATCTGCTAATCTTCTTTGACTCTGCTGTTATTTGCTGCTTTATTATTTCCAGGACTTCTCTAATTTTCCTTAAATCTAGGTGGTATTTTTGGATCAGATACTGTTTGGTGTTTTCATTCTTCAGCTTCTTGTCTTTCATATCTTTCAATTTACTAGTATCTGATCTAAGCCTGGAGATTTTATTTTCTAATCTAATCTTCCATTTAGGTGATGTACTGCTTTCTTTTTTTACAGGTCTACTGATCTTATATCTGAGCTCTTGTGTTGTTATTGTTGCTGCACTGTACATTAGTTGGTTTGTTTCTTGCAAATTCTTGGTTGTTATTTCTGCAAGTGCAGCATTGACATCTTTTAATGCCTGAGCAAGTTGTTTTTTGGCAACTGTTTTTAGAGCTGGAAGTCGAACCCTGGTGGTTGTTTGGTTCATGTGCTCAGTTATTTTTTGCTTTAGTTCTTGTTGCTTTTCTGCTAAACGGCATTCGGGTTTTTGAGGTGAAGGCAAAGGGGAGGTTGCCTGGTTTTGATTTTGAAACAGTTCAGCAACAGTGGCATCCTCGATTTCCAACACATCCTCCACCTGCGCTTGAGCAACTTCTTCAATTGGTGATAATTCTTCAACCATATCTTGAGCCTGTGTTGCTCTTTCCAGTTCTTCCAGCTCAACTCCTGTGAATACTTTATTTCTTATTATGAATCTTCTCTGGTCTGCTAGCCTTTGTTCTGTTATTTCTGTGTCTGGATGCTTCTCTTTCCAAATTTGGTACATTCTTTTTAAATAACCTCTTCTAGTTGGACTAGACTTGTAATAGCAGATCATTATTTCCTTGTTGGCATTTTTCGTATATTTTTTTCGGTTAAGCGACGTTTCTTCCAGTAACCTTGCAGTCTCCAGCCCTGGTTGCTCAACTGAAGATCCTGAGTCCTGTTGCCCACTTGCCACCAGATGTCCAGGGACTATAGCACCTGGCGCGGTCCTTGTTGACCCGGGTGACGACTGATCCGGTATAGATTTATTAAAGTTACGTCTCACCATATTGTTGATGAGAGAGGCACTCTTTGTCTGGCTCCTCTGGTGAGACCTGTCCAGTATGGTTGGACCTCTGGCATAGCTCTCACCCCCAGTGAGGCACTACCTTGGCATGGTTGTGGGGCTTGTGTGCTCATTGTCACTACCTCACCTGTGTTTTGCTTACAACAAACTGCAACATGTGTACCAGGCTGTGCCTTTTGAGTTCTCTTTTGCCCCCGGGCCTTTATGAAGGGACTACTACCTTGGTTGTGCACCTGAGAAGCAGGGAAGTGCATGTTTATGCTCTTATGATAACCTTCTTACCAGGTCTCTATCAGTGCAGATAGACATCAGCATCACCATTGTTTATCTGGGTTCTTATGGTTTTGTGATTAATTGCAACAAGAGTTTACTCCTCATCCAAATATTGCTGCTCTTGGAGATGACTTTAGACCCTCCTGCCAAGGTCTTCTTGTCCCAAGAAAGGAGTAACAAGTTCATTTCTATAGCTTAAATCAACAAGTTCTATAGAAGAGCCCCTGGTGGCACAGTGGTAAAGCTGCTGCCCTGTAACCAGAAGGTTACAAGTTCGATCCTGACCAGGGGCTCAAGGTTGACTCAGCCTTCCATCCTTCCGAGGTCGGTAAAATGAGTACCCAGAATGTTGGGGGCAATATGCTAAATCATTGTAAACCGCTTAGAGAGCTCCGGCTATAGAACGGTATATAAATGTAAGTGCTATTGTAAGTGCTATTGCTAAGTGTCATGAAGCTGGCCTTCTCTGCAGAGCATAATGGTTGCCTGTATCAGTTCTGTGTTCTGAGCAAGGTTTCATTCCAGTCTTTTCCAGTGATTAGTACTTCCCAAACATCAGATTTCCCACAAGCAGGCTGTTCAAGTGGAAATACATAAGTCTGTCCTATGCTCTCTCCATTGGTGGAGCAGTTGATGGAGAGAATGCCAAGACAGAACATTTCTTCTCACAATTCAAGATAGACAGAGGTGATAGTTTGCTCCATGGCTGACAGACCTGCTTTATGCCTATCCACAGACTCCACTTCTAGTACATTTTCTCTTGACTATAAGATACCTGCAAGTGGAAGTAACTGTGATGGTTCTCTTATTTAATTATATTTTATTTATTTAACATATCTTTATACCATCCAAAACTTGCATCTCTTTTGGCCCAGGAGTCCATGAATTTGAGGAATCTAGCCACTTCTGGGCCCTGACCCTTACTATTTCATCTGGATCTGTTAATACCAAAACTGTATTTACCCAAATAGAAGATGACTCTAAATTTAAGATGATCCCCTTAAAAATAACAGGTTAAATACAGGTTATGCCTGTATTTACCCAAAAGGAAGAGGACTCTGAATTTAAATTGACCCCACCAATTTCTAACGTCAAAGAACTTGGAAAAAACCTAGTCTTGGATTCAGGTAAATATGGTATTTCATCCAGCTCAACACTTTATCCAAACCTAGCCTAGTTTCAATTGCACACGTGCAAGCTGGTGAGTCAACACCAGCTGCTGAAGCTGTGCAACCCTCAGGGACATATTTTCAGGTAGTACAGAGTGCTTTGTGGGGAAAGGGAGGTCACTGAAATTTACCCCCATCACTGAGCCTGCAGTGGAGTTGAGTTAGTTGAACTTTCCAGAAGCACCAGTGCTTTCCCCTTTGCACCAGTGCTTAGTTAATCAAGATGTCAGCCACAAACTAGAGAGCAGCTCAGAGTATCCTGATGCGTATAAAATCTGAAATGGAACGTCATCATTTGGATCATTAATGTCCCTGGTAGTAGTTACTACATTCCTCGCCTAAGAGGCTTTTGTGGCAAAATGTGAAGCCCTAGAGCTCACAAGCACAAACGTAAAGTGACCTCATGGCTGCCCGTTACACCTATGAAGAACCAAATGGCATTCAAACAAACACAAGAAAAGGAAGGAATTGAACTACTTTCTATAAGTTTCAAATCAATTATATAACCACAGTGTTCCTCTCTCTCTATGAGGCCTTAGTAAATTTACTGTAGCCCTGTCAGATAAGTTATAGCCAACAGCCTGGAGGTCTTACTCCATCTCAGCTCATCCATCTCAGTTCAGTTCAAGAAGCAGTTTCCCTATCATAGAGGAACGACTATGTTTCCAAGATTGCACTCTCATAGTTTTATTTTTAATCAGCACTTTTATTCTCTATTTTACTACCCTAATAATAACAATCCCATACAGCAATGCAATTGTTATCCAAGTAGTGGAAATAATCTCAACAATTCTACCAGCTATTATCCTATTATTTTAATTGACCTTCCATCCTTACAAATTCTGTACCTCATAGATGAAATCTATTTGGCTATCAATGATACTGAAGTTATGACTACACTGACAATGATGACCTAATGTTTGATTCTTATATAGAATAACACATTTCTTCACCAATCAGTGACATGTTTCCGATCTAGTGACATGTCACTATCAGTGACATGTCCTCTACCCTCCCTATATGGTTTGCTTTCACATTTCACTTACAAGCTTCTGTAACATCACAGCAGTTTAGTCAGTGACAAGAATGGACAGGCAAACTCATAACAGCAAACTCATCTTTTACCTCAAATTTTGTCAATTATCTGAGTTTTTGGCAAGTGAGCCAACACTTCTTTTTAGCAAATTCTGTGCTTTAGTTTGATATATCCATAACTTTGCAGCTATGGTAATTGGTCTAAAACATCAAGTTTGGCATATTAGGTATATACAGATAATACAAATTATTTTGAAGTAAGATATTTGTGATGTTGGAATATGTATCTAAATTAGAAATAATTTTCATCTATTGGCAAGGTGGGTGCTTCAGAGCTCCCTTGCCTCCAAGGATCTTGAAAGTTAAATAGCTTGTTTCTCCCCAATGAAAGACTTAACTAAAATAAGCACTATGAACAAAGCTCCAACTGTGAACTAATTAAAGACAATTTCCTTTCATGCTTTTCTACTAAATGTCATTTGTGATTTTATTTTGCTTTCGTAAGGTTTGTTTTTTTTATATACACATTATTTTTACAATTTCTGTGAATGCCTAAAAAGATTAAACTATTGCACCCAAGAAATAATTGCTGATAGGTAGAGATATTTAAAATCCTATTATTTTTACCTTATATGGTATGTTATTGCAGTATTATCTTTACAATAATACTATAGTAGGTGTTATTTTTAAGTGCCTAGTCATATATTAATAAAGAATTGAAATAACAAAGTTGTTTTTTGAGGGTTGTGTTTTTTTTAAGGTGAAACACTATTTTCTCTGGGGCCAGTGCCACTTTTGTTTAACTGATTTGAAAGGATTCATGCTTCAGATAATCACTTTTTTCATGCTTTTAACACTTAGAAGAAGAATCCTTAGATGTCATTGCTTCCTTTCCTCTTTCCGCTATGCCCCCTGCCCCCACACTCACTACTCAATACAGTGGGAAGAAAGAGCATGAACAAAATGCAGATGTGTTTTTGAAATTCATATAACTACAACATGCTTAGTTATTCCTCACCTATCAAATCTGAAAAAGGCCCCATTCACACAGCAATGCACTACTCCTGCAAATTTCTGGAATTTGCGGTATTCTCATACATGAAAACAAAAATATATTGATCAAAGTACTTTTAAGAGGAGAATAGATCCAGGTTCAATAAAAATATGACACAGGCTTTCAGGCAGTGCACTAACATTACTCAAGCCTTTTCAATATACAGGTGTTACACCCAAGTAATACAACTGGTTATAAACCAAATAAAATTCATTCATGCACCAAAGAAATGTTTGGAACAGTCACCACTAATTTATTTACATCAAAACAATCCTCTAATTTCAGTGGTCAACATCCAGACAAATGAAACACTTGCACAATGGACCTAGCTATGCTAGTCACATAGCTAAATCACTGAGATTTTCAGAATTGTGTGCTTGTGCTATTGTGCACAGGTTTCCTGCAAAACATATGAGGCATGCTTGTGGTTGTGCAC
Source organism: Hemicordylus capensis (assembly GCF_027244095.1). NCBI lineage: Eukaryota > Metazoa > Chordata > Lepidosauria > Squamata > Cordylidae > Hemicordylus > Hemicordylus capensis. The sequence continues at coordinate 252,840,881 of NC_069660.1, read as the reverse complement.
CTTGCTGCGCTAGCGTAATTGTTACCATGTTTGCTCAGATGAGGGATAATTGCTCTAGAGAATTAGCTCTAATGGGGTGTAGTGTACCGGAGTCCAGCAGCTACAAACCTAAGTGGATTCTAGTATAGAAGAATGGGGGAGAGAGATCGGGGGTGATGGAGACCTCTTCACACAACCATCAACAACAGGGTAGGAGGCTTTGCATCTTGGTTTGCATGGTTGTGTTAGCTCACGAAAATTCCTCCAACCAAGGTTGTGCAAAGCAGGGTAGCCCAGCATTTGTACCCTGCTCTTAACCAAGGTAGGAGAAGGGAGCATTTTTACCTTACTTTTCTGGTCATGTGAATCCACTCAGCTTTTCTGTCAGCAGCAGGCCTGGAAACAACAGAAAGCTACAGCTACAGGGGCTGCCAGCATGACTTGTCCCCTTAGCCAAGCTAACCAAGGTTCACCCTGGTTGCATATGAATGGGAGACTAGAAGTGTGAGCACTGTAAGATATTCCCCTCAGGGAATGGAGCCGCTCTGAGAAGAGCAAAAGGTTCCAAGTTCCCTCCCTGGCTTCTCCAAAATAGGGCTGAGAGAGATTCCTGACTGCAACCTTGGAGAAGCCACTGCCTGTCTGTGAAGACAATACTGAGCTAGATAGACCAATGGTCTGACTCAGTATATGGCAGCTTCCTATGTTCCTGTGTTCCTATCCTATACTTGTAGCTGCTTCAGAAGCACTGGGCCTGTCTCCTACCCTTCATGGCCAATCAGAGGGCATGAGGTTTTTTGTCTATTGCTCCGACTCTAGAAGCTAAGTTCCCACCCCAACCCATATGGTTATGGGTTTCTATATGGAAAGTCCCTACAGTGTCACAAGCAAATAGCTACCTTAAATTCTCTGCATAACTGGGGTGTGATGATGCCACGCTAGCTGTCATCCTTCTCTGGGTGGAAGGGGATGGATAGGCTGTTCCTTCAGGTTATGGAAGGCACTGAGGGGTGTGAGCAGTTAAGAGAGACAAGTGTGAAACACGCACTGGCCTCTTCAGAAGAATGTTAGCAGTGGAAATTGTAGGGAAACTGTCAAGCCAGTGAGCCTTCTGGTGCAGTGGAAAGGTAGTTTGGACTTAAGCTACCGGTCCCCCAATATTAAGCCAAAGTCTTCTGGAATTTAGGGTGAACAGAGGTGTCCAGGGAAGGATCAGGAAAAGCACACAGAGAAGTTTGTGTACATACAAATGGACAGGATTTGAGCATAAGCATGGGCACGAACACAAGCACACCTTGGGCTGGAAAATGTGTCCTTGTTATAGAATTTTCCTAGCTTCAAGACAGGGTTAAATATGAGTCCATACTGGAAATGACCAAGGACAAGAGATTTTTTGTTTTATAGCTACATACACACAAAGAAAACATTTGTTCCCCCACACTCACTACAGGATCCCCACTGGGACAAACATCCAAACAAGTAAATGCAAAAGATTACTGGATAGAATACAACACACTCCTCCCCTTTATAGCAACCTAAACTTGAATTGTTTTAACATTTAGTGATAAAGTCCTGAAGTCTTTTCGGTGTTCTCCTGTCATGCACACTTCTCCTAAGTCTTGGGTTCTGTGGCACAGGAGCTGTTTGTTCTTCTGGTACTGAAGATTATCCATCACTTTCATCAGCCTCATCCATGATCAAATTTGCAAGATCAAATTTCTCTTCCATTCCTCGTTTGAGATCAGACTCCCTTCCTTCTTGTCTCATAGTATGCATGCTGGGAAGTCCCAAACTGTTCCATTTCTTTCCATCATCCAATCTGACAGGATCTCCTTGGATTTCGATAATTTGTTTTGATCCAGAATATTGGGAACATCCCTTTCTCACTTTATAAGAAGGCCATACTCCATCAAAGTCCCCCACCTGAAATGTTTGCTGTTTTGCATCCCTTTTCTCATCTACATACAGTTTATATATTTGTGGCTTCTCCCTTACTTTATCATGAATTCTTTGAATCCTCAGGGTGAGATGGCGTGGAAAGCCCTATCAGTTGTTGCCATGAGTAAGTTTGGTGGTAGCTTTGTGTCCTCTCGGCCGTTCAAAAGGAGTTTTTCCAGTAGTAGGCTCCCAGTCAATTTCTGGGCCCAATTCAAAATGCTGGCCCAATTCTTAACTTTTAAAGCCCTATATGGCTTGGGACTGGGTTACCTGAGAGAATGCCTTGCCCCATATGTCTCAATCTGAACCTTAAGATCTTCTTCAGAGGCCCTCCTCTAGGTGCCCTTGCCAAAAGAGGTGAGGCAGGTGGCTAAGAGGGAGAAGGCCTTTTCAGTGGTTGCACCCAGTTTATGGAATAGCTTTCCCAGTGAGGATCACCTGGCATCTAGGGATGTGCACAGTGGACTTCCAGTAAAGGGGGCAACGGGGTGGCAGGGAGGTATGCTGCCACCCAATGAACTTTAAGAAAATGGAGCACTGGTGGGGGGGAAGTGGGGGGAGGGGTAAGTGCACCCTCCCACTCCCTTAAAGTTGCACCCCCACCTTCGAACCACCCGAACCGCCCACCAGTTGAACTGGTTTGGAGGCCCATAAAGGACCTCCGAACCGGTTCCATGCACATCTCTACTAGCTGTCTCACTTTGTTCTTTTAGATGCCAGGTAAAGACCTTTTTGTTCCACCAGACCTTTTAAATTCTGATTTTCAGATTTGATCCAATTTTTAACTAATTTTAAAATGAGTTTTTAAGCTGCTTTGTATTGTATTTTGTATTTTCTTTTCAAATTTTTTGTCTGTTATTATTTAATGTGTTGTGTGTTTTTATTGTATGTCTTAATCCTCTGTTGTGAGCCTCCTTGTTATGGAGCAGTTAACAAATAATGTTTATTATTATTTAGTATTGGAATGAGGAGCAGTTCATTAAGCAAATGGAGTTTCATGGAATGATTTTTCCAGAGTTGCGTAGTAGCCAGTTGTAAACCTTCCTTCACTAATCTGTTCATTCTTTCCACTAAGCCATTCCCTCGAGGATGGTTCAAGGAAAGAGTCTTGTATTATATCCCATGATTATGCAAGTATTGCTCCATTTCATATGAGAGCAGATATGTAGGTAGAGGAGAGCTGGTCTTTTGGTAGCAAGCATGACTTGTCCCCTTAGCTAATCAGAGTCCACCCTGGTCGCATATGAATGGGAGACTTGATGTGTGAGCACTGTAAGATATTCCCCTCAGGGGATGGAGCCGCTCTGGGAAGAGCAGAAATTTTCAAGTTCTCTTTCTGGCTTCTCCAAGCTACGAGTCTGTGTAGACAATACTGACCTAGATAGACCAATGGTCTGACTCGGTATATGGCAGCTTACTTTGTTCCTTTGAGGTAAGCTGTGTCGCATTGTCCGCCGTTCTTTAGGAAGATCTTTCCTCACAAAAATTGCACCCAAGAAGTGGATCACCGTGTTTGTAGTAATTTTGTCAGCAAATGAAACTTCTGGCCACCTGGAAAAGTAATCCACCATCACTATCAAAAATCTTAGTTTTGCAGGTTGGTTATCAAAAGGCCCCATTATATCCAGAACAAGTTTTTATCAAAGACCATTTGGGATACTCTACTTGAGTCAAGGGGGTGGTAAAAGTCTTCTCCAATTTGTCAGGTACTACACAAGCCATACAGTGCATTATATTTTCAATGTGTTTGTCCATACCTGGCCACCAAAAACCTTCTCTGATTCGCTTTTAGTCAAGCTCATACCCAGGTGACCTTCATGGGATATTTTGATCTCTTTTGCTTGTAAGGAGGTTGGCACCACCAAAACAATCAGTCCTCAGCACCAGCTCATTCAGAAGGGACAGCTCACTTGCTACGTGCATGTATGGTTCAAGATGTTCAGGTACATTCTTTTTCCAATGTCAGCCTTTAGTTATGCAAGTTCAATAAGACTTGATCAGCACTGAAGGCTGCTTTCCATTCATAAGGTGTGATCACTCCATGAGTGGATGAAGCTATTTCCGTTATTACTACTACTTCATCTCTATCTTCTGGGATCTCCTCTTGGCCTGGAAGTCGAGATAAACATTTCTGCAGTTGTATTCCGAAAACCTGGAAGATATTCCAAACAACAAATTAACAACGTAAAAAATTTGAAATATAGTACATGAAATGTAATAGATCCTAATAATGTAACCAAGAATAACAAAAACCACTAAATATATGAATATAAATTATATTGGAAGCGAAACAATCAAATATATAATGATATGGACGAATCAAGGATATTGATGAAATGTAATGACAAGACAAGTTGACAAGTAATGACAAGACAGGAATATATACATAAAAACAACAGTATAATGACGTAAACCATAGAAACACAACAGCTTTCCAGTAATGTTCACTGTTTTGCTATGCTTTTTCAAGTGCCCAAAAAGTTCAGTTGTTCTTCGAAAATTGTCAGTAATCTTGTCTTTCTATTCCTATGTTGAATGATGAATCTTTCTCAATGGGAATCCATCAGTCTCTTCCCATCATATGACCATTCTAAAAAACAACCCATATTCACCAGTAAATGTGTTAATAATGATCTGTTTTTAACATAATAAATCAATGGCCATATGGCCCTTTTAAAACTGTCAATCATCCCTGGTCAATTAATATATGTATTAATAAATATTGTAAGTATATCATGCTGTTACTATTAATCATTATAATTGGATAAAATCCTGTAATCTACATAAACCAAAGGAGTTAAGCCCAATGAAAAGACATAATTATTACAAACTGGCTGGTCTGGTCGCAGAGCATCTGCGCCTCTAGTTCGCCGCCGTCTTCTCCCCCCTCCCCCCACCGCCTTCTTCCCCCTCCCACCGCTGGATTGATGAATTCTCATCTGCTGGATTGTTGAATTCTTTGGTTGACAAACATGCATGACAACACATACAGAGTCCACATTTCCAGTGTCCTCTTATGTTTGTAGTATTGATTTGAGTTCTAGATACATCTGAGTGAACTAGCTGATCTTTTAAGCTATACTTACAACAATATCCAACACACGGTGGTAGAGTACAACCAGGCAGATCTTGAATCAAATGCCAATGTTTAAAAATTATGCGCCTGATAGCCCAAGTTTTGGAGCTGAATTCAAGAGACAAAAAAGTCTCTTAGGTTTATCATACTTACTTTTCAAAGAGTTTAAGTCTGGAAAGATGGCAGCCACGTGAACATCCAAGGAGCAAGCGGGCTAATTTGTGGACTGTCTAACTGAAGTAAACTAAATTAGGTACAGTTGCAGTGAGTGACTCACAGGACACCTCAATGGCATAGTTTGTGATGATGTCATCCATCCCAATCTAATATGGCATACGCGTAAAATTTGGAGGCGCAAGTGGGCTAACTTGGCAAATGCTTAACTGATTTGAACCAAATTTGCTGCAGCTGTAGGGACACATAGGGATGCCCAAATGGTGTGGTGTGTGATGATGTCATCCACTCCAATTCAAGATGGCAGTCGCATGAACATCCGATGCGCAAGCGGGCTAATTTGTGGACTGTCTAACCAATTTAAACCGAATTGCATACAGTTACAGTGAGTGACACACAGGGACACCTCAACGGCATAGTTTGTGATCATGTCATCCACCCCTGTCCAAGATGGCGGACACATACACTTTGGAGGCACAAATGGTCTAACTTGTGAACCGCTTAACTGATTGAACCAAATTTGCTACAGCTGTAGGGACACATAGGAACACCTCAACAGCATAGAATGTGACAGTGTCATCCAACCCAATTCACATAAATACACATAAATATTTATGTGGACACATAAATATTTGAGGTGCAAGTGGGCTAACTTGTGAATTGTGTAACCGATTTAAATCAAATTTGCTACTTCTGTAGGGATACATAGGGACATCTCAATGGCATAGATTGTGACAATGTCATCCAACCCATTTCAAGATAGCGGACACGTAAACTTTTAAGGTGCAAGTGCACTAACTTGTGGACAGTCTTACTGATATGAAACAAATTTGCTACAGCTGTTTGGACACATAGAGATGTCCCAATGGTGTAGTTTGTGATGATGTCATCCATCTTGATCCAAGATCATGGACGTGTGAACTTTTGAGGTGCAAGTGCACTAACCTGAAGACTGTTTAACCCATTTGAACCAAATTTGATACAGCAGTAGTGATTGACATTCAGGGACAAAATACTCAAAAGTATAGTTTGTAATAATGTCATGCACCCTGATCCAAGATGGTGGATGCATGAACAATTGAGGTGCAAGAGATCTAACTTATGAACCTCAATTTGAACCAAATTTAGTCCATTTGTAGAGACAGTGAAAGGAAAGTAGGCTAATTAGTGCTTACTAGAACAACTTGTTTTGTTTTTGGTGAGCACAGCTAGAAATTCAAACCAAACCCTGTTACTGCTATCCAAGCAGGGTCATTCTGGGAAGCTGGATAGCCTTGATATCTATCAACTTGACCATGCCTGTAATCAAGAGGAGGTGCTATCCCAGGTGCAATTACTGCCTCCCTCTGGCACCACAGAAGGATAGTAAATAAATATTAAAAACTATACAGTGATTACTTCAAATTGTCAAGTAAAGTGTGCCATCAAGTCAGTGTGGACTTCTGGCAACCACAGAACCCTGTGGTTGTCTTTGGTAGAATAAAGTAGGGGTTTACCATTGCCATCTCCTGCGCAGTATGAGATGATGCCTTTCAGCATCGTCCTATCTCTCTGCTGCCTGATATAGGTGTTTCCCCATAGTCTGGGAAACATACCAGTGGGTATTCGAACCAGCAACCTCTGGCTTGTTAGTCAAGTCATTTCCCCACTGTGCCATTAGCATGTTATTTCAAATTGTACATAATAGATATATGTTGATTTAGCTACCAGTTTTCTATTTGATCCCTGATAGCACTGTATCAAAAGGTACTTAGACTTTCTCTTTGCTCTTTTATGTTGAAAGTAACTAGATCTTGCCAAAATATTATTATGAAAGAATGCAGATATTAAATATAAATATAGAGGAAAGGTTTAATACCTAGGCTCTACCTTCATGGCATTGATAAAACTGAGAGGCCATGCCTCATTGTTTAGTGACAAAATTAATGAATATTATTATCCATCTTTCTCTCCACCTTTCTTTCCATCTACATTCCTCACAAGTATTTACTGAAACATTAAACTCTTTAGTATTTAACAAGATGTGTTAAGCTTTGACAAGGAAATTGTTTAAACTTTTACAGAATTTTATTTTTAAAGCTCTAATGCGTATGAACGGTTTTTGTGAAATACTTAACCATTGCAATGTGATGTAATATGAAATGAAATTAAAGCAATTTGAATTATTATACTAGTTTTTTTAAGATCAGAAAAGTTCATAACATGTGCATATTTAAGTCTTTAAATAAGCGTTTCATAAGCCTTTCCGGGTCCAATTCAAGGTGCTGGTTTTGACCTTTAAAGCCCTTAACGGTTTGGGCCCGGGGTATTTGAGGGACCGCCTGCTCCCAAGGGTTGCTGCCCGCTTGACAAGGACATCTGAGGGGGCCATGCTCCAGGTGCCGACAATGAGGGAGGCCCGGCTTTCATGCACTCGGGACAGGGCCTTCTCTGTTGCTGCCCCTAGACTCTGGAATGCTCTCCCAGTGGCCATTCGTTCCTCAGACTCCATCACGGCTTTTAGAAAGCTTTTAAAGACCTGGCTTTTTACCCAGGCTTTTGCATAATCGTTTTTACTGCGGCTTCTCTGTGTTTTTATCTGTTGTCTTGTTTTTATGCTTGTTTTATATGTTTTTAGCTTGATGTTTTTATTGCTTGACTAGTGTTCTGAAGCCCGTTATAATAACGGGCGCTAGCCTTTTCCTCTCCCCTTTACTGTTTTTTTTTTAAAAATGCAGCCTCCGCCGCTGCCTCTGAAGTCCCACCCTCCCTCCCTCCCAGCTTCCAAAACCACCTTACCCTGTCCCGTTACAGTTGAGCAAAGAAAGTCCAAAATTGAGGAGGGAGAAAGGAGCTCTCAAGCAGTGCTCCTCCCTCTGCAAAGGCTCTGCCCGAACTGGCGCTTGGGGCCGAAAGGACGCCTCTTGCGTCCTTTCGGCCCCAAGCGCCAGTTCGGGCAGAGCCTTTGAAGAGGGAGGAGCACTGCTTGAGAGCTCCCCTCTCCCTCCTAAATTTAGGACTTTCTTTGTTCAACTGTAATGGGACAGGGTAAGGTGGTTTTGGAAGCTGGGAGGGAGGGAGGGTGGGATTTCGGAGGCAGCGGCGGAGGCTGTATTTTTGCTTTTCTGTTTACTTCGGCCTTCGCTCGGTCCCCGGTCCCGGCCTCCGTCTCCCTGCGGCAGTCTGGGCCTCCGCCGCCATTCCCCCTCCCGCCACCCATCGCGGCCCGTGTCTCCGGCCGGGGCGGCCACCCAGGGCTCCGGCGGGCCCGCCACCCACCGCCGCGGCGGCCCGCGGCTCCAGCGGGCCTGCCACCCGCAGCCGCCCGCAGCTCTGGCCAGGTCCTCCGCTCCCTGGGGCCTCTCCCTTGTCGCCGCGGGTGTCCTCTGGGCAAGGCGGCGGCGGCCAGTGTTCGCCGGCGCCGCTCACCCTGCTTTTTCGGGGCGGCCGCTTCTGGCCGCCCAAGATGGCCACCGGGTGCCGGCCGTCGTGTCTCCCTTGCCCTGTTCTGCGCCTGCGCTTTGCGCAGGCGCAGAACAGGCCAGGGAGGCACGAACACACGCCTTGGTGTCCGTCCACGGACGGACACCAAGGCTTTTATTAGAGAGGATGTTTTTATTGCTTTTATTGTATGTTTTAATTTTTGTAAACCGCCTTGGGGTTTTCTTTTAACGAAAGGCGGTATAGAAATGTAAAAATAAAAATAAATAAATAAATAAATACTTGCTTAATAAGAGAGCCTAATAAGAGAACTATAGCATAAGTTCTTATTGTTTAATAAGATAACTATAGCATGTGTTTGATTTAAATTTTACTGCTGCTCTCTTTTTGAATGGGCATACTTCAGGTTATAGTGTCCCCAAAGGGACAGCTGATAGGCTGAAGAACTTTAATCAGTGTTTGAGGACCTGGAGGAAGGAATATCTCCTGCCTAGTTCCCTCTTGTTTTAGGAACAGCATACAGGCAGATATCAAGTTTTGCTGGATGTTTATCTGGTTATTGTTTCCATCCTTTTATTTATACTTCAGTTTCCCCCCTGATTATTGCTGCTTATTTTTGAAAGTGCAGTGCTCTTGGAAATTTGTCCTGAATAGCTTTAGCTCCACCTGCCTATGAAACTTTACTTTCTCCTATATCCCATCATGATATCTTTAGATCAATCAACATTTCCTTGCCCATGCCTGTCCAAGCACAAAGTAAATTGGTTGTATGTGGAGGCATCCCGGAACCAGTTCAAATGTTAATAGAAGCAAGGGAAAGCAGAAGCAAAAGATTTCCGCCCCCATCTCTGCTGTACTGTGTGAAGTGGAACTTGTATCATCACTCAGTTGTAGAAAGTGATGTCTCCTAGAACTCACATATCTCACTGTTACAGTGCGACTGAAGAAGCAAATCATTCATTTCCCCTGCCTTGTAAAGTTAGAAGTTGTACGCGTGTATATCTCGCAATTATGCCATTATTCCCTGGAGAAGCCCTAAAGTTTTAGTCAGAATTATCTGGAAACAAACCAAGACTTTATATGGGTGAACTTTCAATAACTGGGAATTAAATCATATAGTACAATAGGGATGTGCACTGGACCGGTCCGGGGCCATGGTAGAGGCCTCCGAACCGGTCTGGATTGGGGCCGGTCCAGCGGTCCGGCACTGGGGGGGGGTATGGAACTTTAAGGGCAGGGGGGTAGTACTTACCCCTCCTGCCGCTTTTCCCCCTCCGGCGCTCGACTTTATTGCAATGATTTTGGGGCGGCAGCGTTCCTCCCTGCCGCCCCTGCCCCCGTCATTGCCCAGCAAAACAGGAAGCTGAGTGTATGCATGTGGCCCTTGCGGCGCGCGCGCACCTGTCGCCACCATGCATGCACGCCGCACACGTCACACGTTGCGTGCGCACGCAACGTGTGATGTGTACGGTGTGTGCGCACATGGGGCGCATGCATACACTCAACTTCCTGTTTTGCTGGGCAACGACAGGGGCAGGGGCGGCAGGTGCTCCCCTGGTGCTTTCTGCCCTGTGGGAGGGGAGACACAGTTTAGTAGGTCAATGAGATATATCAAGTCCACCATCCTATTTCCATCAATGGTCAGTCTCTTATTTCCAGAAAGCCCACAATCAAGGTGTGAAGGTAACAGCATTCATTCCAGTTATATGCCCATGCTCAGCAATCAGTATTCAGAGACATACTACAGAGCACATAGACTCTATTTAGCTACCATGTCCAATAGGCTTTGGCTTTGGATGGCCTATCATCCATGAACTTGTCTAATCCCCTTGTAAAGCCTTCTAAGTCAGTGGCCATAACTTGTTGTGGTAAATTCACAACTTGTTGCAGTAAATTCCACAAGTTAGTTATGCATTGTACAGAAAAGTAAGTAACCTTATGGAGCTGCCTTTTACTGAGACTCATTGGTCATTAGCTAGGTATTGTCTGTATTGACTGGCAGTAGCACTGCAGAGTCTGAGGCAGGGTTCTTTCCTAGGCCTACCTGGAGTGCAGGATTTGAACCCTGGACCTTCTGCATACAAAGCATGTACTCTACCACTGAGCAATGGACACTCCCAAAATCTATCTAAATACAGACCTATATAAAACACTATTTTCTTTTCAATTCCTTTCCTAATCATCCTTGGCATATAATTTGCCTTTCTCACTCCTGCTGCATACTGAGTTGAATTTTTCATTGAGTTACATACCATGACCCTAAGACAACTTACTTGGCTAACCACCATCAGTTCAGACCCCATCAGCATATAAGTTGGGATTCCTACACATGGGGAAGAGGGGGAGTGTGACCATGCTGATTCTCTTGGATCTGAGTGGCTTTCGATACCATCAACCATGGTATTCTTCTCTATAGGCTGTCTGGGTTGGCTGTGGGAGGCACTACCTCATGGTGGCTCCATTCCAAACTGAATGGCCATTTCCAAAAGGTGATGCTGGGGGATTACTGCTCAGTTCCTTGACGGTTATGCTTTGGGGTTCTGCAGTGTTCCATTATTTCCCCCATGCTGTTTAACATCTACATAAAACCAGTGGGAGAGGTCATCCAGAGATATGGCTTGAGGTGTTATAAGTATGCAAATTACACCCAGCTGTGCAACCCTCAGGGACATTTTTTAATGGTGCATGGCACTTTTCAGTGAAGCAGAGATTGACTAAAATTGCCTTCCCCACTCTGCATGCTCTGTGCTGTAGAACTAAGAAAACTCTTGGCAGTCCAGGTGTGTCTTCCTGGCACACTGCCTATATTAATACGAATACGATGAATATATACAGCTTTTCAACAAAAGTCCCCAAAGCGGTTTACATAGCTATAAATAAATAAAATGGAACCCTGTCCCCAAAGGGCTCACAATCTAAAAAAGAAACATAAGTAGACTAGACACCAGCAACAGTCACCGGTGGGATGCTTTGCTGGGGATGGATAGGAACAGTTGCTCTCCCCCTGCTAAATAAAGAGAACCACCACTTTTAAAAGGTGCCTCTTTGCTCAGTTAGCAGGGAACTACCAATGACTTCATCAGGATGTCAGCCAGTAGTTGGAGTGTGTCTTTCTGTGAGTGTATGTATTATGTGTCATATGGTTTTCTCATAATGGTAACTGAAAACAGTCATAGTAGTTACTGAAATGGTATATGTAATTTGCACACTAATAGTGGAGATATAATTTCTCAGTAAAATGTGCAAAACATATGTATCCCCTGCTCATAGTACCCATAATACACACATATACAAGAATAAAGTTGACACATTCCTTGATATACCAACTCAGATATACCATATAAACATAACTGCTCTTAGCAGTTATAAGATCAGTGAGCTAAGAGCAGTTACGTTTATATGGTATATTTGAGTTGGTATATCACAGAAATTTTCCATTTATGAATAATTTTTAACTAGCCTCCTGTTATAAAGAATATGTATGTCACCAAGCTAGACTTTTTACTATTTTATGGTGCATAGCATACTTTATTATACAGAATTTTGCAATGGGATCTCATCCAAATTTTAGTCCTAACAGATGGAATCTTGTTGGGGTTCCACATATTTAGTTATTTAGGAGTTTAGTAAACAGTGATTTTATCCAGTCTGTGATTGGAACAGATGTGATCTTATCAGGGTTCCACTTTTTTTCAGGAGCGTAAAAACACAATGATTTGCTGTACAGTGTTAGAGTTTACTTTTTCTGTTTTTAGAACTGAGGCCCTCTTTAGCCAGAATTTGCCCCTGGGTTCTAAAACATCATAATAGGGAGTTAATGTTTTATTCTCTATTAATTCCATTAAATCCTTTTAATATTAGAGCATGTGTTGCTTTATAGCATTAACTAGTGTCTTGCACTCAACAGTATTTTCACAGTTTATGACACTGCTTAGGGCATTAACAAACAGCTGTTTGAATTAAATGAGCAGTTAAGGACCCTGTTCATTAACTCAAAAGTTTCATGTATTTTTAATTCTTTAAATCTAATGGTATTAACACTCTCCAAGAAATCTATCTTTGATTATAATCTGCTGTGCCCAGTATTGGTTTGAGGGACAGGAAATAATATGAGTTATATTGGTGATGGCTGTAGCCAACAAATCTTAACCCTTACACTGTTTCTTTTGTTTAGTGTATAGAACTTCAAAAGTGGTTTATAGCAGCTGTATTGAGAATTTTCCAATTTTGTTTACTGATGACTTAATTTAGCTAATGTAAGGAGGCAGTTGGAACAGAATTATTTGCATTTGAAATGGTGCAATCAAGGGTTTCTGACTGTCTCATTTACAAAAAAAGAGAAGAAATTGTATTTGGACAGTGATAGAGCGCCTGATGCAACTCTATTATAAAGTATTGTCTTAAGTCACTGGCTTTCTATATACTTGAAAAGACCATAGTTTCATACACCTTCAGATGTCAGATAGTGAATGAATTACATTTCCCTTCAGTCAACTGAAGAGAAAGGTATTTTCCCTTTTGTACAGGCCTTGCTTGCCCCACATTTGGAGGCAAGCAAGGCCTGTACAAAAGGGACGGGCTGCACTTGAACCAAGATGGAACCAGACTGCTGGTGCTTAAAATCAAAAAGGTTGCAGAGCAGCTTTTAAAATGATGCCTGGGAAACAGCTGACAGGAGCTGGGCAGTATCCGGTTTGTCAAATGCCATCCTTTAAAGTGCGAGGCTGTAAAGGATTCAGATAAAACAGAAGAGGACAGAGCAGAACCACATAAAGAGCAGACAGAAGGCTGTGCCAGCTGGTCAAAGAGTCAAAAGAAAGATAGTATACATCAGGTAAGAGATTCAGCATATAGGTGCTTATATGCCAATACCAGAAGCCACCGAGCCAAGATGGGTGAGCTGGTGTGCTTGGTTGCTAACACAGAAATAGATATCGTGGGCATAACAGAAACATGCTGGAACAGTGAGAACCAGTGGGGCACTGTTATCCCTAGATATAAACTCTATAGAAAGGACAGGAGGGGCACTTTGGAGGTGGAGTAGCGCTGTATGTTAAAGAAGGGATAGAATCTAACAAGGTAGAAAACCTAAGAGGATTAGAGTCCTCCACAGAAACCCTGTGGGTGAAAATACAAGGCCTGAAAGGAAATGTGCTACTGGGGACGTGCTATCACCTTCCAGATCAAAATGGTGACAGTAACTGGGAGTTGCAGGAGGAAATCAGGGAGGCATCAAAGAGAGGCAGGGCAGTAATAATGGGTGACTTCAATTACCCACACATAGACTGGGTAAATTCACAGTTGGGTAATGACAAAGAGGTCAGATCTCTAGAAACAATGAATGAATGTGCCCTAGAGAAGTTGGTCTTGGAACCACCCAGAGAGAAGGCGACCTTGGACTTAATCCTGAGTGGCACCCAGGGCATGATGTCAGGTGCATGATGTCAGTGTCATCGACCCTTTAGGGAACAGTGACCATAGTACAACCAAATTTAGCATATATGTGGGGTAAGACTCACCAAGGAAGTCTAACACAGACACTTTGAATTTCAGAAGAGGAAACTTCTCCAAAATGAGGAGTATGGTGAAAAGAAAGCTGAAAGGGGAAATCAGGAGAGTCACTTCGCTCCAGAATGCATGGAGCTTACTCAAAACCACAATACTTGAAGCCCAGTTAGATTGTATACCCCAAAGGAGGAAGGGTACCACTAAATCCAGGAGGATGCCAGCATGGCTAACAGGTAATGTCAAGGAAGCCATAAAATGGAAGAAGACTTCCTTCCGAAATTGGAAGGCCTATCCAAATGAAGAGAACAGAAAGGAACACAAACTCTGGCAAAAGAAATGCAAGGTGACAATAAAGAAGGGGAAAAGAGAGTTTGAGGGACATTTAGCTAAAAGCATCAAGGGGAATAACAAAGTCTTCTTTAAATACATCAGAAGCAGGAAACCTGACAGGGAGGCAGTAGGACCATTCAACAATGAGGGAGTGAAAGAGATTATTAAGGAGGATATGGAGGTTGCAGAGAAGATAAATGAGTGCTTAGCGTCCATCTTCACGGCAGAGGATACTGAGCATATGCCAGTTCCTGAACCAGGCTTTTCGGGGATGGAGGCTAAAGAACTGAATCAGATAGAAGTGACAGGAGATGATGTTCTAAACTGTCTGGAAAAACTGAAAACTAGCAAATCACCAGGGCCAGATGGCATCCATCCAAGAGTCCTCAAAAAACTCAAATGTGAAATTGCCGACCTCCTTGCTTAAATATACAACTTATCCTCGCAATCAGGCTCTGTACCAGAGGACTGGAAAGTAGCAAATGTAACACCGATTTTTAAAAAGGGATCTAGGGACGATCTGGGAAATTACAGGCCAGTTAGCTTAACGTCCATTACAGGCAAATTGATGGAAAGCATCCTCAAGGATAAAATTGTAAAGCACATAGAACAAGAGGCCCTGCAGGGATAGAACCAGCATGGCTTCTGCAAAGGTAAATCTTGCCTCATGAACCTTTTGGAGTTCCTTGAGAATGTCAACAAGTGTGTGGATAAAGGTGATCCAGTTGACATAGTATACCTGGACTTCCAAAAAGCTTTTGACAAAGTTCCTCATCAAAGACTCTTGAGAAAACCTAGCAGTCATGAGAGAAGGGGACAAGTACATGTGTGGACTGCTAACTGGTTGAAGGACAAGAAACAGAGGGTAGGTATAAATGGAGAGTTTTCACAGTGGAGGGAAGTCATAGGAACATAGGAAGCTGCCATATACTGAGTCAGACCATTGGTCCATCTAACTCAGTATTGTCTTCACAGACTGGCAGCGGCTTCTCCAAGGTTGCAGGCAGGAATCTCTCTCAGCCCTAACTTGGAGAATCCAGGGAGGGAACTTGAAACCTTCTGCTCTTCCCAGAGCAGCTTCATCCCCTGAGGGGAATATCTTGCAGTGCTCACACATCAAGTCTCCCATTCATATGCAACCAGGGGAGATCCTGCTTAGCTATGGGGACAAGTCATGCTTGCTACCACAAGACCAGATCTCCTCTCCTCTCATAAGTGGAGTCCCCCAGGGATCTGTACTGGGGCCGGTGCTTTTTAATTTATTCATAAATGATCTAGAAGTAGGGGTAAGCAGCGAGGTGGCCAAATCTGCAGATGATACCCAGAGGCGTATCTAGGGAAAATAGCGCCTAGGGCAAGCACTGAAATTGTGCCCCCTGTCCAAACATCTGACACCCATCTTTCAGATAACTTTACTATAATGTCAGCTGAAAAATATAAGTCAAGCTCGTTAATCTTTTAAAATTTCAAAAACTATTTAGCAGTGGATGTAGCCAGACCAAAAAATCCTGGAAAACTACAAATATCAGTATGCTGGGGCTCATGAAATACCCAAATACTATGTGGAGGTGTACTTGGAAAACTAAACAGAAGAGCCTATCTAATTCTTTACTATGCATTGTAGCATCACTATTACATAAGTTTTAAAAATAAATGGAGAATTTGGCTTTTCCCAGATACTCCAAAAATAATTAAAGGATATGCAGAGTAAACTGTGTCACTGCTTGGAATATATTCTAGGATTTCAGAAAGATAGTTAAAATGAGAGAAAGATACTCAGGATTTCACACTGATTCAAAGACAAACTCACCATTAATAGCCATATTATTAAGACACCACATTTAACTCACTTATCATAAGAAGCAAAGTAAGAGCAAATGAATACAATCCTAGCTCATAAGCTTCAGCTCAGTATTCACAAGCCCTGATTCTCTGTACATAGTGCTAAACTGAATATGTGTACAGTGACTTATATTATATTAAATTAATTTTTTTTTTAACCTGTAGCCCTTTCGGGGCGCTTCCTATAGGCCGTGGGAGGGGGGAATCTGCAAAGGTTACCCCTCCCACGGCTGGCCTCTAGGGCCTCACAGAGACCATTTGAGCATGTGCAGTGGCCATTTCTTAAAATAATTTTTTTAATGGCCGCTGAAAACAAAATGGCCACCGTGCATGCTCAAATGGCCTCTGTGAGGCCTGGCATGGCCTAGGGCCTTGCAGAGGCCATTTGAGAATGTGCAGTGGCCATTTTGTTTTTGGTGGCCATTTTTTTAAAAAAAATTAATTTTAGGAATTTGCGCGCCCCCTTCAAGTGGCGCCCAGGGCACGTGCCCTGCCTGCCCTACCCTGGATACGCCCCTGATGATACCAAACTCTTTTCAGGTAGTGAAATCCAAAACAGATTGTGAGGAGCTCCAAAAGTATCTCTCCAAACGGGGGGACTGCAAACAACCCAGTTGTTTCCTAACAAATATAACAGATGTCACGGGAGTGATACCCAGGGTCCAGATTGAAAGGCAGTCCATGGAATTCTTGAGTAGCTCTTCTCTATTTTTTGTACAAATTAGTAGGGGAAGAGGGGCCCAGCCCCTTCCCCTTGGTTGCAAGCATGCACCCTCTGGCATTAGTCATTAAAAGAACCATCTTGGGATACATCAGGATGATATTTCAAAGGCTAAATCATTAATAATGTGTGATGCTGCTCCTTTTCCCAAGGTCCTCTCTGTCATCAGAGTGGCAGGCCATAGAGACACAATGTGGGCTGGAGGGCTGTCACCACCCAGCCCAATTCCTAGATCCATGCAAGCCCTAGGAAAGGGTAACACACCAACACTTTTCCAGGTCACGGCGACAACAGGCATGAAAGCACTCAATCTGGCAGTCTGGTCATCTACCCAGTATGGCCACCTGGCTTGCCAGGAATCACTGAAAATAGTGGCTCCATTCACCCATGATTCCTTGTGGTGGCTGATCTGCATACGCCACAATGTCGGTCCCAGCCCAGGAATTTTGAATGTGTACCAGGAGCCATCACAGCCAGACGCATGGAGTGGCCTGGATTCCTTGGGAGTCTGTAGGGGTTGAGTGTTGAGGGGAAGGTGAGGAGTATGAATTCTATTTTTAAACAAATATACTGGGGGGGGGGCATATTGACGTGGCCCCCTGTAGTTGGATTGCTAACTCATAAGGGCACAGTCTTACAGAGAACCAAAGCTCATGGAGTCCCTGGCCTTCCCCATTGGACTGGCTCTCTCATGTGAGGGCTAATCCCTGGCTGGGAAGCCAACATGTTGGCAAGAATGTGTTGGGAGTTCCTGGACTGCTTTGACTGGGTCTGCCATCATAAAAGCTTCCTTTGTCACAGTGGACCAGACTCCAGGATCCTTTGCCCACTCTCATATACATATTGCCTCCAAGGAAGTCATCATGATCCCTTCCCAGAGAAACAGAAAAATTGTGCCCCTCTCCATCCCTTTGTTAACAGCAATTATGCTTATGCAAGACTTGCTGCAGGGCTCTTGTGAGGGTGGCAGCACAAGGGTTGTGAGGTAAAGGGTTTAAATGCCCTTTCACTGCGGAGGGCTGGAAGTCCATGCCAAAAAAGTACGACCGTGCTGAGCATACCCCTTTGAAGATCATGGCTAACGGGTGCCGACATGCTGACACCTTGCCCACAGTCTGGCGACGCGAGTTCTATGAAGCTTGCTGGGATGTGGCCCCGGCAGACCAGGGAGAGGGAGGGGTTCCTCTGCCCTGAAACTGGAGGCTGCCCAACCAGGGTTGGAAGATTGTCTGTGGGACAATTCCCAAGTTCAATAAATAATCTCAGATTCATCAACCCGCAATTTGGCATTATGTGCAAAGGCGGCCATTAACACAGTTTCAACTGTAATATTGATTACAAAGTGCCTCAGACACTAGGGAGGCACTGTACTAGTAGTGTCCATGATGATGAATTCAGTATGATTGCTCCAGTGGTCCCTCTAATTTTTTTCATCTCTGTGCGGAATCAGTTTTGTTCTGGGCAGCTGTATCAAGGCAGTGTGTGCACACCTGCATTCAGAATAGGGCCTTACTGGTTCAGCCTGAGCGGGACCTAAAATGAACTGAGCGGACATCCAAAAACATGTCCTCATTGACTATTTGCGGCAAACAGACACTTTGCAGTGGAGAGGGACAGTTGGATTGGAGATGTCAGGGATCCATCCCCTGACTGGGACACAGAGGGTTCCTCAGAGAAGGAACTGGAGGTGAGTAAAGTTCCTCATACTGAGCCAGAGGCCCCTCCTCTCCTTGACCCTACCTTTCACAGCTTTGGAAAACACTTAGATGAGGTTGCATTGGGAAGAGGACTGTGCAATTGCAGGGAGCTTCCTCCCTCAACTCCAGTTTTGGAGAATCCAGCCTGATGTTCTGAATTCAGACATACAGCAGCTGGCTGCAAACCTCAGTTAGGAGCAGTGAAACTCACTACAGACTGAGGGTTCAAATTGGAGTTTGAGGAGGCAAATCTAGGGTCCTTTTTCCAACAGGGCAGAGGTTCCATGCATTTGGATGTACAAGAAATCCAATCTCTGCCCCATTTAACTCCAGTTTCCCATTACATGTGAATGGGGCCTACCTCTCTACATGCTTCCCAGACCCAACCACATATATCTTTAACATACAAAGAGGCGAGTCTCACAATCAGTGACACTCGCCTGAATGAGGTTTGCAGGGAGGCTTAGCCCGCTCTCCCCGCAGACGATCATTCCTGCAGCCCTGGGTGGCCAGATCGGCCACCCATGCAACTGCCAGCTCCGTCACAGAGTTGGTGGGGGCTGCAGGGATCAGGGGCCGCATGGTACCCGGAAGTTCCAGGATGCCTCGCATGAGTGTGGGGCATCCTGGAGAGACCCCCAGGGCCAGGAGGCTTGTTTCAGCCTTTCGGCAGGCGTCTACTCATGTGTTTCCACTTCCACCTGAGGCCACTGGCAGACTCAGTGAATTTTTCTAAAAAAAATTCACTCTAGAACCCCCGAACTAGCTCAAATTCGAGCCAAGAAATATGCCTCAGGAAAATAGGGGGTGGAGGTGGAATTCTTTATGCCAAATTCTAGCCATTAGACAAAAAACAATAGTCAGAATTCACACAATGGGTTCACACAATGCAGAATGTGAGGTTCACACAGCCTCCCTTAATCGTAGGAGTGTGCACACCCTCCCCTCATACCCGTGTACATGCCTATTTGATTTGTAGGTTAGGATCTGCTGAGATTGTTTGGATGTATGAACCCACCAATCTCAAGCATATTGCGTAAGGTAACCCAAGATCTGAAATCCATTTGAACCCTAGGGTTTTGTGAAGCACCACACCAGATATCATCTTGAGGCTGAATCAATGACAGTGTACATGTTCTCAAATATTTGCTTAAAATTAACTCCATCTCAGTTTTTTCAAATTAATTTTGTTTATGGAGATACAAAGTGATAACTAATATATAAAAGTAATACTGAAGGAAGGAATTCTCTTATGACATAGGAGGCATTTGGATCTTTAGTGTAGCATATAATGTCTTTTCCCTTTCTTTCTGGGGTAAATTATGATATTGATGTATTCTTTGGAGCCTTGACTGTCCAGGCCAAAAGCCTGACTTATGTTTCCTCAGTGGATGTACAAAAATGTGCTTGACACACACATGAGTAATTGTATTCATTTTCTGTAAGGACACAGTTTCTGGTTGCATTCACGTGGACAAATATATTTGTCAAATATCTACTATTAGAAAATATAACTATAGGACATTCCATGAGACCAAAGTGTTTTTTCCATTCTGAATTTAGTCTTATAGAGGTTTAAATTGCCATTCTGTCATACACAGAATTACATCATTCATTCATTCATTTCCCTCAAAATATAAACTTGAAAAATAGAAATACAGTATGCCTTCTAGAAATCTACAAAGAGCTGTTAAATATGTGCTTAAATAACAAAAATAATGAACACATTTTACTAACTTTCTTTTCTCCTAAATGCTTCTCATTTCCTCTTGCAAAGTCAAAAATTTCATGTTTTTTCTATATTACTAGTGGTGAGCACTGTTCCCTCTAAGGCGTGTGCACATGTGCGTGGTCATAAGTTTTCTGATGTCTTCTCACTTCATTTTAGATCCCATTCACGTTGAATTAAGAAGGCCCCACTCTGACTGCATCTGCGCACACAGTACCTTGATACTGCCGCCCAGAACAAAACTCATTCCGTACAGAGATGAAAAAAATTAGAGGGACCAGTGGTGGTGAGGTGTAACTAAATGTAGCAAACCCCAACTTTTACAACCAAGGCTGAACAACCCTAGTTGGCATTAGGAGGAGGGATAGAATTTTGCATGACTGCGATTGTTCACTGAATAGCATAATTTGGTTTCTGTTAGGGAATCTATTGTCATCCCAGGTCCTGGGCACCACTCAGGATTAAGTCCAAGCTTGCCTTCTCTCTGGTTGGTTCCACAACCAACTGTTCTAAGGCACAATCATTTAGCATGTCTAGATATTTGGCCTTTCTGTCCTTACCAGAATGTGAATTTAGCCAGTCTGTGTGTGGGTCACCCATTATTACAGCTCTGTCTCTCTTTGATGCCTCTCTGATTTGCTTCTCCAACTCCAGGGCACGTCCGTAGTAATACATCTCCTTTCAGTACTCATATTGTCACCCATAATGATTCTGTGGAGGACTCTGGTCCTCCTAGGTTTTCTAGCTTGTTGGATTCTATCCATTCTTTAATACACAGTGCTAATCCACCCCCAATCCTCCATTCCCTGTCTTTCTGTAGAGTTTGTATCCAGGAATAACAGTGTCCCACTGGTTCTCACCATTCCACTAGGTTTCCATTATTTCCACTATATGTTTTCTTTAGCAACCAAGCACTCCAGCTCTCCCTTCTTGGCTTGGAGGCTTCTGGCATTGGTGTATAGACGCCTATACACCAAGTCTCTTACCTGGTGTTGGTGTGTGCTATCTCCCAGCCGTGCACACGCCCGAGCTTCCTTCCATTGTATTCATCCTCTGAAACTGATGTGAGTGTTAAGACCAGGAGCTATCAGAACAGCATGTCTTTCTCTAGTACCATTAAATGACTTGCATCGTCCACAATTTACAAAACCTTTTAAAAAAGAAGTTAGGATGATGTTTTACTATGCTTTTTGTTACCACTATTCAGCCTCATTTAAGATTTCTTTACTTCATGAGCTGAGCTTCAGTGGGGGGGGGGCATTTTAAAATCTTGTCTCTGGGCCCACTCCAACCTTGCTACGCCCCTGGCCGAACCAGATACGACCCAGTTCCTGTCGGCAGCCCCCAGGTGTCATTTTAAAAGCTGTTCTGTGACATTTTTGATGTTAAGCACTAGCAGTCTGGTTCCATCTTGGTTCAAGTGGAGCCTGTCCCTTTTGTACAGGCTTTGCTTGCCCTAAAATGTATCCCAGTGTCTAACAAATCTAAACCCTTCCTCCTGGCACCGCATCTCATCCACACATTGAAACCCCTCAGCTCCACCTGTCTTGTTGGCCCTACATGTGGAACAGGTAGCACTTCAGAGAACACTACCCTGGGGGTCCT
>NC_069660.1:252726362-252813862 GCF_027244095.1 Hemicordylus capensis | reverse complement strand
TGGATGGAGCAGCTGTGCCAAGTGTGGCAGCTGCTGTAAGGAGAGCAGCCACCATGCTTGTCGTGCAGGGCACCCTGAGATGTGGGAGGGGGAAGTCCTCCCACTCCCAGATCCTGCCATTGCTGTGCTGCCACTCATGTGGGCATGCAGCGCGGCATAGTGAAGGGTGGTGGCTGCTGCTCGACCGTCAGGGCAGGCACGTGAGCTCGTGCCTTCCCAGAGGCTGCCGGAGGTTGTGTGAAAGACCACAGTGTAGATTTTAGAAACAGTGTTTTAAATGTACTGGCTTGATATTATTTCACAACCAGCTTTGAATGACAACCTCTTCCACATTTGACAAATGGGTCCAATAATGAATCTTAATCAGTTGGATATGATATTAGAACTCTGGTGTCAGGCTGTCAATCTCCCCAGGCTTTGAGTATGCTTCCAGATGATAAATGTAATTTACAGAAGCATCCTCTTTCGCCGATAATGTTTTTGGTTAATTTCAACACCTGAATCCATCTGCGCAGCTAGCTAGGATATTATCCTACTGGAGATCTTCGAACAGTATCCTTAGGCTGCAATCCTAAGCATACTTACAAGGAAGTAAGTGTCATTGAACTCAGTGGGATTTCCTTCCAAGCCAACGTGTTTAAGACTGTGCTTAGTTAATCACAGTATGTTTGATCTTACACATATACAGGGCTGTCCTTAGAGAGGCCTGGCGGGGTGCGGAGCCTGGGGCAAATCAGCCAGTGCGGGGGCCCCTTTCAGTTAATTCTAATGAGGGTTAAAAGAGTGGGGCACAGGGCAATTGCCCTGCTTGCCATGCCCTAAGGACAGGCCTGCACATATATTGTTCAGTTTGTACAACTCTAAAGGGTGGGTGGAGAGAAAGAGGTGAGAGAGAAGGGCGGGGGACAGATCAAATCTCTTTAGCATGAGACCAGTAGGCAACATCATGCAGAAATTTGGGAAGATGTGCAAGTATACTGATGACATCCAACTTGGGTCCACCCCCCTTAGGAGGAGAGCTGGTCTTGTGGAAGCAAGCATGACTTGTCGCCATAGCTAAGCAGGGTCTGCCCTGGTTGCATATGAATGGGAGACTTGATGTGTGAGCACTGCAAGATATTCCCCTCAGGGGATGGAGCCGCTCTGGGAAGAGCAGAAGGTTTCAAGTTCCCTCCCTGGCTTCTCCAAGATAGGGCTGAGAGAGATTCCTGCCTGCAACCTTGGAGAAGCCGCTGCCAGTCTGTGAAGACAATACTGAGCTAGATAGGCCAATGGTCTGACTCAGTATATGGCAGTTTCCTATGTTCCCCTTCTTTTGACCCATTGTAGCTTATTGGATGCAGGTGAAATCATTATTGTGGTCTATAGATAAATCTGGTGTTAATCACTGGCATTCTTTGTGGCCTGGTATGTTTCAATGATACATTAATCTTCTTTTGCTATGTGAATTGTCACCTTTCGGGTGCTCCTCAAATGTCAATTTGGGTCAGATGCTTGGAATGCTTTTCAGCAACTCTTATCTGGTGAAAAGACTATTACTGTATATACTGTTTGTGGACTCAGACCTGATACCTCCATCTCAAGGCTAGGTTACTATAATACATTCTATATGGGACTGCATATGGAGATTTGAGAATGCAGCTGGTGCAGAACACAATGGCTTGCCTTCTTATGGTTCTGGCTCAGTAAACCAGTACTCCAGTTTGATAGTGGGCATGTGTGCTTCTTTTGAAACTCACAACAGGCTTCCTCTTCTTGAAGCTTTCCTGAGCTTTCATCCTGATCTTTCTCACTGATCGCTCCTTCTCCCCAATAGTTCTCCCTCTCACCTGCTGCCACTAGTTGGTATTTATTTTCTTAGTATCTGGGCACAAAGCCATCATATTCATGTATAGCCCATGCAGTCATGTACACCTGCCTGGATGGGGATTTTTCCTCAGGCCTCCGTCCCAGAGATACATGATTCCTGCTTTTCACTTTACTTGACTCTCTGGAGCTCCCAAAGGCCCAGCATCTGCAAAGGCAGGACCAGGGATGAAACAAAGCAGGGCTCCATCACAGTCTTGACTCTTTGGATGCTGTCTATGAGGAAAACACCATGGCCAAAGAGATTGAACATGTCCTGGAATTCAGGAACAAGGGGGAGAAATGGGCCATCTGTGATGGTGAAGGAATGAACAAAAGAGAAAAATCACCCCTGGTGATGCTGCACCAGGGCTGAACTCCAGTTCCAAAGGTGGAGTGCTCACCTAGCTGCTCGGGGTTTCCCTTTCAGTGGGCCTATGCAGGAGGAGGGGAAGGCCACCTCAGGTACCTCCTCTACTGCAGGGCTGGTCAGAAAATCCAGGAAGGGACGAGGCTTATATTTATTATTTATTTATTTATTTATTACATTTATATCCC
This sequence comes from Hemicordylus capensis, assembly GCF_027244095.1. NCBI lineage: Eukaryota > Metazoa > Chordata > Lepidosauria > Squamata > Cordylidae > Hemicordylus > Hemicordylus capensis. The sequence goes on along the minus strand of NC_069660.1, from coordinate 252,811,459 downwards.
GCTCTTCCTCCAAGGAGCCCAGAGCGGTGTACTACATACTTGAGTTGCTAGCTATATAACCCTTTCCATTGTTGGTTCAACAGCCCCTTTTGTATGATCATACCTCTAGTTACTATGCTGGACCTAGATGTGGACAATGCACAGGATATGACTTCTGAGTGTTCAGTAGGCTTATTAGACCACAGAATGGAGTAAAGGTGATAGTCCTAGAAGAGTAAATGTTTAAACCAAATCTCTAAAATGGAGCACAGGGGAAGGCTGAGTGCTAGCCCAAGTAGGCTTGTTGCCCCTGCCTCCTTAGTTTTTTCTTAAAGGTCCAAGATGTTCACTTTTGCAGTGAGATCCCTTTTGTTTCTCAACTTGCTTTTTGCATGTTACTGATTCCTCCTTCCATCTTGTGGCAGGAGGCAGTCAGATACCTGTCTAGGAATTGGGATTGATGTACCTTCCTTCCTTAGTGCACTTCCCCAAATATCACCTGACATCCAGCAATCGGTCACCAGGAGCATGTGAGTGTATCCCCAATAGAGATTGTGGATACACTCACATGCTCCTGTTGTTACAGGAGGCATAACAACAAAGAACACTTAGAAATATTTTTTTGGGGGGGGGATGTTTTTGTTTTTTTTGTTTTTTTTGGGGGGGGGATGTTTTTGAAAAAGAACATTTGGAAAAAAATTATCCAGGGAAAATGAAGCATAAAATGTCATGGAATGACAGAATAAAAAGAAAAAGAAGAAATACTGTTGACTGAAAAACAGGGAACAGAGTGCTGAACTTGGACCATGAAGACCTGGTTTCAAATCCCCACACAGCCATGAAGCTCACTGCATGGCCTTGGGCAAATCACTACCTCTCAGCCTCACTTATCACACCAGGTAGTTTTAAGGATAAAATTGGATGACTCCATATGCGCTTCACTGAGCTACTCAGAGGCAGGGCAGGACACAAATTTGATAGGAAAAAAGACAAGGAAAAACAAACCTTCCCCACTAAGAAGCAAGAGGTCATTGAATGCTAAGGATGCATGCACTTAGGTGCCCAGAGGTGCATGACTGACTGACCTCTCCAAAGCAAGGCGCACAAGAAAAACAGCCTTGGGCATTCACGAACAGAGAGCCATGAAGGAACTGAAGATGAAGCCTCCACCAGTGCCAAAGGATCGGGCTTTCCTGTGAGTCACTCCAGTGAGGGCAGCTCTGTTGCCAAGGCACAACTCTCAAAGTGGTTTTGATTTCACATTCTCTTCCTTGAAGTTGCACCTGTTGCGTGCTGGACTGGGTGGCAGAAGGACTGGGTGGTAGGCAGTGTTGTCTTAAAAAAAAAATCATCTTTGTGCGGAATGAGTTTTGTTCTGGTGGGCAGCAGTATCCAGGCAGTGTGTGCACATGTGCATTCAGTGTGGGGCCTTCCTGGTTCAAACTAAGCGGGATCTAAAATTAACTGAGCGGACATTAAAAAAAACTTGTGAGTGCGTGCTTGTGCACATGCCTTAGAGAGAATGCTGGTAGGGCTTCCTCCTCATGAGTACCCTTCACCTCTTTGCCCCACCCCCGTCTCTGCCGCTGTTGCTCCCCTGTGGAGAGAGGTTCTGTTCTGTTCCTTAAAGTCCTAACAGCATGTTATAGAGGCTGGTCTCACAAGCTAAGTGGAATGAGCTATGTGGTGGGGGGAGGCAAGATCCTACCTGCCTTCCCCCAGACAATCAGAGCTGCCTCCTGGGCTCCACTGCTAACATGCCCACACAACTAGCATAGTGGCAAACTCCCAAAATGGTATCAGGAAGAGGAAGTAATCCCATATCCCAAAATGCACTGTGCGAGCAGTGGAGAGGCAGTCCATGGCAGTGCAGTTGTGCTCCTCCCCCTGGCCTCGCTTTCTCTATGAACACCACTCCCGGCAGCTGTGTTTACCACCACAGTGCTGCAGGTGAGCACAAAGTATAGGACAGGCTCCATTTCCCTCTTACCTCACTTTTTACCGGGGTTGCAAGTAAATCTGGAGCAGTTGCATCAGGAGGCCTCCCCGTGGCCCAGATGACATGAACTGCCTGGGTTAACTCTCTCCTACCCAGGTAGCTCCTGTCATGAGAATGGGCTCATAACGTAGCAACATTTAAAGTACTTTGGTACATAATACTTTAAATTTAAAAAAAAAAACTGGACAAGACATGGGTGAGTAGGGAAAGTGGGGAGGAGTGAAATAATCTAGGGCTTTACCAACCATATTACTAACTGCACAGATCCTTCCTCCCCACACATGGAAAGCTGGTGCTGCAATTTGATTGCAAGCCAAAATAATCACCACAAAACATGACCGCAAGGAAAGCATTGTCTGGCATTGGGATTGTCTGGATTCTATAGAAAACTTGAGCAAGTGCTATTAGTTCCAGGGTTGGAACTAATTTTGTCCATTCAAAAAGACCTTTTGTCCATTTTGTCTATTAGAAAAGACCTCACATGTTTGAGACAATTATCAAATTAGTCATAATAGCAAACAACAAAACATATGAGAGAAGTTCAGTTAGAGTTGTTATAGTATAGAAATTGAATTTTTATATATATATATATATATATATATATATATATATATATATATATAACAAAAACAGAAGGAATAGAACTGCCCAATGGAAGCAACATCAAGAACCTGGAAGAGAAAGAACATTACAAATACTTGGGCATTCTCCAGGCTGATAAAATCGCACACACTGAAGTTAAAAGAAAAATTGGAAGTGACTATATCAGGAGAGTCAGAAAAATCCTCAAGTCCAAACTCAATGGCGGGATCATCATACAAGCCATAAACACCTGGGCTATACCTGTTATTAGATACACTGCAGGAATAATAGACTGGACCCAGGCAGAGCTAGAGACGCTAGATCATAAGACCAGGAAAATCATGACCATCAATCATGCTCTGCACCCCCGCAGTGATGTAGATAGGCTCTACCTCCCTCGCAGCTCAGGTGGAAGAGGAATGCTGCAAGTCCATCAAACAGTAGAGGAGGAGAAAAGAGGCCTTGAAGAATATATAAGGGACAGTGAAGAAGATGCACTTCAAATGGTCAGGAACGTGAAACTATTCAACACCAATGAAACAAAACAGGCCTACAAGAAAGAACAGGTCAAGAACCGAGCAGAAAAATGGAGAAATAAGCCCCTGCAAGGTCAATATTTGCAGAATATAAGTGGAAAATCAGACATCACCAAGACCTGGCAATGGCTTAAGAATGGCAACTTGAAGAAAGAAACAGAGGGTTTAATACTGGCTGCACAAGAACAGGCACTAAGAACAAATGCAATAAGAGCAAAAGGAGAAAAATCCACCACAAACAGCAAGTGCCGCCTTTGTAAAGAAGCAGATGAAACAGTGGACCACCTGATCAGCTGTTGTAAGAAGATCACACAGACTGACTACAAACAAAGGCATGACAAGGTAGCAGGGATGATACACTGGAACATCTGCAAAAAATACAAGCTACCTGTAGCCAAGAATTGGTGGGACCATAAAATTGAAAAAGTTGAAGAAAATGAAGATGTAAAAATATTATGGGACTTCCGACTACAAACAGACAAACATCTGCCACACAATACACCAGATATCACTGTAGTCGAGAAGAAAGAAAAACAAGTCAAAATAATCGACATAGCAATACCAGGGGATAGCAGAATAGAAGAAAAAGAAATAGAAAAAATGACAAAATACAAAGATCTACAAATTGAAATTGAAAGGCTGTGGCAGAAAAAGACCAAAATAATCCCAGTGGTCATTGGCGCCCTGGGTGCAGTTCCAAAAGACCTTGAAGAGCACCTCAACACCATAGGGGCCACAGAAATCACCATCAACCAATTACAAAAGCAACTTTACTGGGAACAGCCTATATTCTGCGATGATATCTATAACCATTGACAATAAAATTCTGGCATCCCAGGTCCTTGGGAAGGACTCGATGTCTGGATAAAACAAACCAGTCAATAACACCTGTCTGACTGTGTAAACAAGAAAGAATATACACTTAGAAGCTATTCTCACTACCAGCAGAAACTGGGCTAAGGGAGCCCAGCCTGGTTTTTGCTGGTCGTGAGAACCGCTGGGAGCCATGCAGCTTCCAGCGGCAGCTCAGTGGCAAGCCCGCTTACGGAGCCACCCCTTTAAATGAGGTTAACAGCGCGAGCACACGCTTGATCGTGTGTCAGTCCAATTGATCGTGTCTCAGCTGCAGCTGCTCGTAGCCACAGCGGGCACACTCAGGGGGAGAGAGGGAGGAGCGGGGATCCCAGGAATGCACCGTGCACTCATGCAGTGCATTCCTGGGGCTCCAGGGGATTGGCTGCCGTGTGGCAGTGCTTTCCTTCGCCTGACCCCTGGAGCTGCCGGGCGAGGTGAGGGGAGATGGCAGAAGAGCTGCCACCTGTCTGCGCTGCAAATCCTCCCAAACAGGGAACCCTTTCCGATCGTCTGCAAGGAAGGTAAGGTTAACCCCCCTTCTCTGCAGTTAGTCCTGGAAGCTCTTCTGACTGATCATGAGAAGAGCTTCTTAATGTGATAATATTGTGGCTAAATTTGTTTTATGACTAAATTAAGATCATGGTTGTGTGTTATTGCTCTTACCCCCCTTTACATCCATGCTTATGTAACCCGAATTCCACTTAAGAAACATGGCGGGGGGGAGGTTTCTAAGTCTTTGACAGTGTAGGTCTACCAGTGATTGCAGAGAAGAAGAGATGCATTTACATGTAGTATGTGAACTGAGTAAGCCACTTAATGGTGCAGCGGGGAAGTAACCTGCCTAGAGAGCAGGAGGCTGTCGGTTCGAATCCCTGCTGGTAAGTTTCCCAGACTATGGGAAACACCTATATCGGGCAGCAGCAATAGGAAGGTGCTGAAAGGCATCATCTCATACTGTGCAGGAGGTGGCAATGGCAAACCCCTTCTGTATTCTACCAAAAGAAAGCCACATGGCTCTGTGGTCACCAGGAGTCAACACCGACTCAACGGCACAACCAACAACATGTGAATGGAGCACTGCATCCTTACAATTGCAGCTTCCTGTTGTAAGGGGCAGAGAAAGGTCCAAAACAGACTGCGACTCATTTGAGAGGAAGGAGGGGAACTGGAAGGAGCTCTCCCTTGCCGCTCCTCCATGCAGTGGCAGCAGACACTGCTTTAAGGTAAACGGGAACTCCTCCACACACCACAACCCTCACCACTGCATCCCCATTCCACCATGCAGGCAGTGGTGTTTGAATGTAAAAGGGGGGATTTCGCCCTCATCCCCCACTCTCTGTAGCCACCACTATCCTGCCGCTGCAGTGGCTTTTAGAAGAAAAAGGGGGAACTTCTCCCTTGCCGTCTCCGCTGCCATACAGGAAGGCAGTGCCACGTGCCCGACATGATTTGGGAGGCGGGCAGGCCCACTAGGAGCTCTCGCCACTGCAGTGAAGTAGTGGCAGTTTTTAAAGTGAAAAAAAAAAGATTCAACTTTCCGCCACCTCAAGATTTGTTACTCCCCCAAGATTTGCCACCATAGGCAATTGCCTCTATTAAGAACATAAGAACAGCCCTGCTGGATCAGGCCCATGGCCCATCTAGTCCAGCAACCTGTTTCACCACAGTGGTCCACCACTGGGAGCTTACAGGCAGGAGTTGAGGGCATGCCCTGTCTCCTGCTGTTACTCCTTTGCAACTGGTACCCAGAGGCATCATGCCTCTGAGGCTGGAGGTGGCCTATAGCCCTCTGACTAGTAGCCATTGATAGACCTCTCCTCCATGAAGTTATCCAAATCCCTCTTAAAGCCATCCAGGTTGTTGACTGTTACCACATCATGTGGCAGATAATTCCACAAGTTGATGATCTGTTGTGTGAAAAAGTACTTCCGTTTGTTGGTCCTAAATTTCCTGGTAATCAATTTCATGGGATGACCCCTGGTTCTAGTGTTATGTGACAGGGAAAAGAATTTCTCTCTATCCACTTTCTCCACACCGTGCATGATTTTATTGATCTCTATCATGTCTTCCTGCAGTCGTCTTTTTTCTAAACTAAAAGGCCCAAGGTGTTGTAGTCTTGCCTCATAAGAAAGGTGCTCTAGACCCCTGAGCATCTTGTTTAGTGCCTGTGCAGTACTGCCTATGCCTGTTGGCAATTCCTATAATCATGACAGCTTTTAAAAATAGGCCACAATGATTTGAGAAATTCCTATTACTAGTAACACAGTGAGGTCTTCCTCATGACCAGCCCTACCTGAGTAGGGGAGCGATGGCCCAGGTAGGACTGGTCATAAGAACTAGGGATGAAGCTGCACTGCATTTTTGCATGGCTTGATTTTCACGAATTGTCCATAGATGTGAGGAAAGACTGGGATGTATCTTTATTTTGGTATGATTTATCCTAGACATGATTTTCTAGAAAGGGGAAAGGAGCTAATGAGTTATCAGGCTTCTCATCAAACCAACATTGCAATGCTATGCATGTTTACTCAAAGCAAAGAGGCTATTCACAAGAGCAGGCTAGCGCAGCCCAGCCTGGGCTGGGTTGCTCATGTGGAGTGCCAGGATTGCTCCTGATCCCGGTGTTTCCGCCCCCACTAGCCCAACTTTTTGACCTGGCTGTTTACCGAGGTTAAACTAAGCTGAGGTTCATTTAACCTCGGCAGGTGATCAGGTGCAGGTCAAAAGGTTTCCTCCTGGCCCGCCGCCACTTCCAGCAGCAAGCAGCCACTGTGCTCATAGTGTGGGGCACCCTGGGATGCAGGAAGGGGAAGTCCTCCTGCTCGTAGCTCTTGCCTTTGCCATGCTGCCGCTGTGTGGACATGGGGTACAACAAAGGCAAGGATGGCAGCAGCTCATCTGTCAAGCTCCTGCCTTCCCTGCAGCCCTCCAGAGTGGCGGCCAGGAAGTCATGTGCATGACCTCAAAGTCTCACTGAGTTCAGTGAGGCTTACTCCTAAGTAAATGCACATAGGGTTGTATAGTCTGAATTTTTATCAAAGACGCATCTCTTTACTACAAAAAAGAAAAACTGCAATAAAACCATAAAACCATATTTTCTAAATAAAGGGGATGCAACACAAGTCATTATGAGAATATAAAAGTAAATTAAAATTTCATCTCAGGATATGATGTCCTGGAATCAGTGCTAGTTCATATGATAGACAGTGGAGGTGTGTGTAATAGAAGATGTACGTTCATCAGTATAAGACATCTTGTCTTCCTGAGTACATGAATTATAATCTAATAGCCAAACAAGGACACTGAAAATCAGCCTGGTCTCCCTTTGTTTGATATGAGACAGGCAAAGGATGATAGAAATATGCTAAAGATCTTGGGAAGCAGGAATCTATTATTTACATTAACTTGAGCCAACTTACTGCAAATTGCTACTGAGGTGGGGGAACAGAATAGTTGGAGGACAAGTTGGTTGGTTTTCCAGAAACATTTTGCAACACAAGCTATTTGTATGTTAACTCTTCATGCTCTATCAGTTCTGTGTGACTAGACAATTCTTGATCTGGGCAGAGGTCTGTGGAAATGGATGGACTGTTAATTACGAAGTTGTTAAATGGAAGCACAACTTGATTTTGGAAATAGAGCGTTACATAGGGAGAGAACTCCTACTAGGAGCAGCCTTCCAGGCCATCCACTCTTTCACCTTGCAGCTTTAATGAGTCAGAGAGAGGAAAGATGCCTCCAAGAAAGCAGGATCTAATCAGTTAATGGACTTTGAGTATGCTGGAACACTGATGTGAATGTAGAACTGCAGAAGGAACTAGTTTAGCATATGCACAGAAAGTTCTGTTGTGCGCAGATCAATCAGTTTGATCTAGTAGCACATGCTCAAGATCACTGAAATATCAAATTAATTATCCTTAGCACTGATCATCCTCACAACTGACATGGGTAAAGAGGGGTAAGATTGAGGGTTTTTTCATTGTTTCATTGTATGTTTATGGGAGAAGTGGGGATTCAAATTCTTGTTTAAGAGCTATGAGTAGGAACCAGAGAGTGATAGAAAGATGAGAGTTTTGAATAATTGGTATATGTGTAGGTTTCTTCCTTTTCCTGACATGTTGTTAATGTTTTTGTGCTTATTTAAATGTAAAGCACATTCATATTTAATTTTGCTTCTTAAGGAACCTGAAGAAGAAATGGGCAAATTCAGTTCTAGTCTTTCACTATAATGATTCCATTATTCTAATAGTTCATGGTAACTTAAATGTTAAAGTTAAATGAATTAATCAAGTCACGCAGACCACCTTCTTTTTAACTATGGGAACATAAATTAGCTGTATGTGTAAAAGGCACAAAATAAATACCTTGTTTCAATCATTAATTTTTATCCTTTATCCTTCCATTAAAGAAAATTCAGAGATTGGGTTACACCTTGAGAACACATACTATTTCAGTTAAAAGAGCTAAACAGGGTTTTTTCCCCAGCCCTGACGTATAGATACCAAAGTACTGTGTGTTTGTGTTTGTTTTTAATTCTTACCTGGAAGACCACTGGGTGTCAGCCATGTCCATTGCTACTGAGTAATTCACTCAGGCAAACTGGCTTGTCATTGAAATAAAGTACATAATTTTGATGAGTCAGAAATTCTGTCAGCAAGGTTGCTTCCTGAGTTGCTCTTCAGAACTGGAAATGTTTACCAATATTAAGGGATTATATGAGAGTAAGGTTTTAGGTATGTTCTAATTAATTTGTTAATGTTGTAATACAAAGATGGCAATCTTTCAAACTTCAGCAAGCTTTGATATTTTAGGAGCTTGTATGGACAAATGATCTTCCCAAATGGATCAGTTTGTAGAAAAGAAAATTAATTACTTATCGTAGAAAATAATTTCCTAGAAAATATATTCAGGAATGTGTAGTGAATTGTTATTCTCAGATAATATTATAACATGTACTAATCACAGTAATAATTATAATCCTTAATACTCAGAGCAATTTTTATGTATGAACACTTTGGCTGAAATTCAGATACCTCTTCCACATGTTTTCCTCACATAAGCAGTTTGGATAGGATCCTTTTATGAGAAAAATGAAGCTGTATCTAAAAAATCTCTTCCACATGGAGAAACATGTTTTGCATGGCTAATTGTACATTAATAGCTTGCATATGCATGAAACTTAAATATGTAGCCGTTTCCCCCCATTTGCTTCTCTCTGGATCATGATCTCTATAGTCAATGGCTGACGTCCAGATTAATGCTGTGCATGCAGAAGAACGTTGTGGGTACACAACAGGAAGGGTGGATTTAAATGATCTCCCTCTGAAGCCCACTGTGCCACCTGAAAATTTTCATGAGGGTAGCAGAACAATGCAATTGCACAGTCGTTTAATTATACGGTTCTATTACTATTATATTAAAATATTATTATATAATATTTGGAATCCCTGTTGATGTTTGAGTGTTTTCACTAATTCCAAACAATCTTGAGGCCAAAACAGACATGATGGGGGCAGGAGGGATAACAAGTTTCTCTCTCTCATTTTTAACCTGTGGAGGCTCCAATTTTGATTAGACTCTCTCTCTCTCTCTCTCTCTCTCTCTCTCTCTCTCTCTCTCACACACACACACACACACGTTAACCATGTTGGCGGGTGAATACAAACACCTGTATTCTCCCCCCACCCGCCACAGAGTTAACAGCAGAATTGCAGGGAAGGGAGATTTTAATCCAGAAAACAGCACCAGGGAAAGGATTGTTTAAAAATCACTTCCCAGAATAACTTCTCCCATAATAATCATAATCCAGGGCCTAGTTACCATTGGACAAGATGGGACAACAGTCCCTGGTCTGTTGGGGCCAGGACTGCCACCATGGTGCCCACTTACCCCCTCCCACACCCAACTGATGAGTGCTTCAGTGAGGCAGAGAAAAATTCACCCAGCCAGCCAATGTTTGAATGAAGCGCTGATCAGGGAGCATCAGGAGACGGTCCGAATTAACCCTCTTTCTCCTACTGGCCACACCACGCTGCATCAATGTCAGATGCAGAGAGTGTGGCCAGTGGTGCCCTCAGGGTGCACTTAGACCCTCTCCCAATTGTCCCCAGTCAGCGCTTCATTCAAGCGCTGTTGAGAGCTTCTTTCTGTCTACCTCATGAGGCATGAAATTTAAAAAATGTATTTTAATTTCAATTGGACTACTTTGAGTAAATTTTTCATCATGTTGATTGATTGATTGAGTGAGTGAGTGAGTGAGTGAGTGCTGTCAAGTTGTTGTCGACTCTTAGCGACCACATAGATAAATTCTCTCCAAGTCTTCAGTTTGGCCTTTAAGGTCTCACAGTGGTGCATTCATTGTTGTTATAATGGAGTCCATCCACCTGGCTGCTGGTTGTCCTCTTCTTCTCTTTCCTTCAACTTTCCCCAGCATTATGGACTTCTCAAGGGAGCTGGGTTTTCGCATAGTGTGTCTGAAGTATGATAGTTTGAGCCTGGTTATTTGTGCCTCGAGTGAAAATTCAGGATTGATTTGTTTTGATCCATTTGTTTGTTTTCCTGGCTGTCTTTTGTATCTTCAGAAGTCTTCTCCAGCACCAAAATTCAAAGGCGTCAATACTTTTTCTATCTTGCTTCTTCAAAGCCCAGCTTTCACATCCATAGAGTGTCATGGGAAAAACCATTGTCTGAACTATTCTAATCTTTGTAGGTATAGACACGTCATATCCTTTCCAAGGCCTTCATTGCAACCCTGCCAGGTGCTAGTCTGTGGCATATTTCTTGACTGCTGGATCCTTGACTGTTGATGGTCAATCCTAAAAGTCAGAAGCTATCCTAAGAGTCAGAAGCTATCCACCACTTCAATGACCTCATTATCAATTTTGAGGCTCGTTGCTGTACCTGTTGTCATTAGTTTAGTCTTCTTTACATTTAGTCATAGTCCCTTTTTTTTTACTGTGCTCTTTGACTTTCATTACTAGAACTTGCAGATCATCCGCATTCTCAGCTATCAGAGTGGTGTCATCAGTGTAGTGCACGTTTTTGATGTTTCTTTCTCCGACTTTAAAACTATGCTCATCTTCTAATCCAGCTTCTCTCAGTGTATGTTCAACATATAAGTTGAATAAAGAAGGAGAAAGTGTACAGCTTTGCCATACTCCTTTGCCGATCTGGAACCAATCTGTTTCACCATGTTCTGTCTGGACTGTGGCTTCCTGTCCTGTGTATATGTTTCTCATGAGAACAATGAGATGTTCTGGGACATCCATTTTCCTAAGGATATTCCACAACTTGACATGGTTGACACAATCGATGGCTTTTCTGTAATCAATAAAGCACATATTGACTTCTTTTTGGTATTCTTTGGCTGTCTCAGTTATCCAGCATGCATCAGCAATGATGTCTCTTGTTCCTCGATCTTTTCTGAAACCAGCTTGAACATCCAGCATTTCCCTTTCCTCGTAGGGCTCTAATCTGCATTGGATCTAGGCTAGTATTTATAAATCACCTTTGCAATGAAAATTGCCCAAAACAGAAAGTTATAACTCCAGTTAAAAGAGCATCTGTTCTAGGCAAATTAGGTACACATACCAAACACAGCAGGATAATACCATTCTCTGAAATCAAGAAGGTGGAAGAAGAAGTGGAGGAGAGGTGAGGAGAGTGGTGGCTGAAAGCATCTTTCCACTTCTCTCCTTTCCCCCACTTTATCTTCCCCTATGTTGTCCTCCTTTTCCTTACATGTGAAAGGAGGTGTGGCACATACAAAGAGTATGTTCTGGCAAGGCATGTTAGATTGCTGCTATACACTGCTGAGTAAGGGAGCAGGGATAATGAAGCTCTAGTTCACCCATCCTTTTACAGTGTTAGTACCACAGGCAGGTGTGGCAGATGGATGCCAGCCGGTAACTCGCTGCCTGAGTTCACAACCATAGTTTGTTTCATGATGAGTCCAACTCTGATGACATTCTTGATCACTGGTTCACATTCCCTGCCATTGAATGAGGACTATTGCAGAGCTGCCTGCCCGTGCTTCTATGAAGCTCTAAAAACATGCCTGCATTATTGTGAAAATCAGGTTGTTCCGCTTCTACTAACTCTTGCACAATCACATGTTGCAATGCTATTATTCCATCTTCTTTATATGTACTTCTCTAAGGCGTACCCATGCCTAATCTCATGTGTGGCAGCTCTCACAAGAGTTCACAAGCAGCTGCCCGGATAGTGATGGAGAAGAAAACAGTGATGGCAGCCAGCAGCAGGCCAGAGGAGGCAGCAGGCAGGCCAGAGGCAGTGGGAGGAAGCACGGAGGAGGGCCAGAGGAGGTGCCAGACCACCCACCTGCCGGGAGAAAGCATGGCAGCGGGCCAGAGAAGGAGGAGGGCCATCTGGCCACCAGGAGGAAGCGCGGTGGCTGGCAGCAGGAAGTGGTGGGCCAGCTGGCTGGCGGGCAAGAAAAGGCGGCAACTGGAGGGAGGTGCCAGGCTGGACAGTGGGCGGGAGGAGGTGGTGGGCTGAGGGCTGGTGGCTGGGTGGCTAGCTGACTGAAAATAAGTGCTAGCTGTGGGGGGGGGAGGGGAGAGAAACGGCTGCAGCAAATTAGAGGCACAGTTGCTCTGCACCCAGCCCAGCTAGTTATAATTATTCCATCATTCCTAATGGAAGTAGCGTTAACATGCAATTGCACAGTGGTTACTAGGGTGAATCAGCCTGGTTTTGCAGCAGCATGGGCATATTTTTTTAGAGCCTTGCAGCAGTGCAGGCAGCTCTGTAACCATCCCTGTTGCACTGTGGAGAACATGAGCCAATGTGAGGAAGTCAACAATTCAAATACCACATTCAGAAAAAAACAAAATACAAAAATGCTCTAAAAAATAATGCATCTTTAATGTTCTCAGGTATGTAGGAGGTTTAGTTTCAGATCATTTTCTTCCATTTTATTCATTAAGAACAGTTTTGGTGCAACGTAGCTTCAACAGGCCAGTGAGAAATCACTGCAAGTGAATGGAATGGGGGAAAGAAAGAAAGTTCAGCCTCTTCCTCTATGCTGCTTGTCTCCCACACCTTCTCTTCATTGCTTGCTTCCCTCTTCTCCACGTTCACCCCTTCTTGCTATGTTCTCCTCACTTTCCCTGATCACAATCCTCTTCCTTCAGGGGTGTAGCTAGGGGGAGAGGCGGCCAATGTTGACTCCCTCAGAGTGAGGGAGCTAATGAAGAAAATAGGGAGGGGTGGAGCTGCGGGGGCCCTCAGGAGCTGGGGGCCCTGGGTTCTTTGAATCCATTCAATTATAGATGCACCCCAGTCTTCCTTCTCTCCATATCTTTTTCAAAAATTTTCCTGTTACCTCACTTTCTTCTCTTCTACCAGTTGCATATAGGGTAATGTCATCCATCATCCTAGGACACTCACTTCATTTATCACCAGTGGCTGACATCCTGACTCTGTGCCACCCACAAATATGTCCCTGAGGGTCAGGCAGCCCTCAGAGGCATATTTGTGAATGTCATTCTTTGAGAAGTCATTGAAACCCACCCATCCAGCCCCCTCACACACACTAGCACCAGTTTAACATTAATCTGGAAGTCTTCAGAAGCTACGATGCTACACCAGTGCTTAGTTAGTCAGGATGTCAGACAGTGATATTATGACTATTCTCCATGACTTTTGCACAACCACATTCTGCATAGCTCTACAAACTGCAGAGACCCTGCTTGATGGAGAAAAAATTACAGTACACTGAGGTTTGAATTCTGGAACTATGCACTATCTGCCCATCAGAAGTGCTTCCTTGTAGGGATGTGCATGGAACCGGCAGGGGCTGGTTCGAAGGCATGGGTGGGATAATTTTAAGGGTAGGGGAGTGTGCACTTACCCCTCCCTCCGCTTTCCCCCCACTGGCACTCTGTTTGTAAAGACTCCATCGGGGCGGCAGCAGACCTCCCTGCCACCCCGTTCCCTCCTTGTCTGGAAGTGGCCAGAAGTGCTGAGGGTGTGTGCGCACACGGATGCATGTGCGCACACATGCTGGGTGTGTACATGTGCACCCGGCACTTCTAGTCAAAGAGGGAACAGGGCAGCAGGGAGGTATGCTGCTGCCCCGGAGGAGGCTTTCCAAACGGAGCGCGGGGCGGGGTGCGGAGGGAGGGGTAAGTGCACCCTCCCCCACCCTTAAAGTTGTCTCCCCCTGCCTTTGAGCCTCCAAACCGCCCAGTGTTTGAACCTGTTTGGAGGCCTGTAAAAGGTCTCCAAACCAATTTGTGCACATCCCTACTTCCTTGCTGGAGACTTCTGTATCTCACACAACAAAGGAGCAACAACTGCACATTTGTTGACTAGTAACCTGATCTCTCGGAAAGGCCCTCAGAGTTTGCTCTTTTTTGCCTCTTCCATTTTGTCATGTACAGTACTTTCCTCCTCTTTTGCTTCTTTTTAAGCATTTCTGCTGTACCTTTGAAACCCTAGTTTTCTTCACAGACCCTAAAATAAGAGCCACAGATTATAGCAACTTGTAATTCCATCTGTTCTCACTTGGTTGTTTTATTTTCATGCTTTAGTCTCAACTGCTTTTATGAATCTTGAGTACATTTTTCATGAAATCTTCACCTGCCTTACTTGTATGCATTTAAAATGTTGACCTTTAACTCTTTGCAAATAATTACTGTTTCCACAGTATTCCTAATATCCACTCATTTGTTAGGATTGTGATTACTGTATAAATGTTAATTACTTGCAAGTATTAAATGTCACCATTATAATGGAAACCATCTAGGTTCTCAGTCAAGGTGAGATTGTGAAAAACATGCTGTGTCCTATATTATTCCTGATGAGAGACAATCACCTTTCCCCAGTATAGTGTTGCTTTCTTTTTATTGCCGTATCTAAGGTCTAATTCTCACTGAGTTATTAAACCTGTATCTTACTTCTGCCTGCAAGTGAGGTTCACATGACTGAATGAAAACAAACAAACAAACAAACAAAAAAAGCCCTCTACATAGAAAATCAGATAGCAGGGGAACATGGTTCTCCCAGAGCTTTCTCATATAGACATCTTTTTCATTGGAAGTTGGGCAGTAACTCAGTGGTAGAGCATCTGCTCTGCATGCAGAAGGTCCCAAGTTTAATCCCTGGCATCTCCAGGTAGGGCTGAGAAAGACTCCTGCCTGAAACCTTGGAGAGCCACTGCCAGTCAGTGTAAACCAGAGACTGGCAACTTCTGACATGAATGCCAAAAGTGGCATGTGAAATTAATTTTAGGGGCACATGGGCCCTGCACCATCAACTCTCCCCCTAACTGTGCCCACTGGCTGCCAGCACCCTGAAGCTGTCAAAGCCTTTCAAACACTGAGGGTGCTTTTTCTTTCCTCCTCCCCCTCAACCCAGCATTCCTGTAAAGTGGGGAAGAGCTACCCAATGACAAGAAAGTGGCATAGAATCTTATGGTTAACCCTAACATTTCGAAACCAGTTAGAGTTAGTTGTGTTGGATTTACACCACTGAGGTTTTGAGGGGAGAGAGCAGAAAGGAGGAGGAGAGATAGCAACCCCCACCCCGCCCCTGGATCTGCACACAGGGCACTTTCCTGTGTGTGAGAGAGAGAAGAGGAGGAGGGGCCGGATAATGTGTGGGCTTTCCCTCCCCTCACTCCCCCCCTTGGGTGAATTTGTGCAGGAACACCAGGCTCTTTTCTTTTCTTTTTTAATGGCCAGTTCCATCCCAAGGAGGTATCTCTGGTACCGTTGCACAAGAGCAGCATCGGGGAATTTTATTATTATTATTATTATTATTATTATTATTAAGCTGATTGCAGCAGCTGGTTGCTTTGTGCAGGACAGTGGGGATTTTTTTGTCTATTTCAAGGCTGATCTCAAAATTTGAGAGGCAGATTGCCGGAAGGGAAGGTGGAGCAAGCCTGAAAAAAAACCGCTACTATTTTCTCATGCACATACAATGCTTTACACCTGAAACGTCAAAATAAGATCCAAATATAGGCTCTGGCTGAGCAAACATTTCCGTATGCAAGACGCTGTCAAAACCCAGATCATACATACAAACACACACCAAGTCTATTCGTTGTGAAGCAGTTTTAAGCTGACGTCTTGGTTCTTGATGTTCTTACCTCAAGTTACTTTGTCTTGTAAACAAACCCTAGTATGTACCTACTATTAAGCAACTGAAACTAGCTTGAGCCCGGTTGTCTAAAAGAAGTGATACATGATGCACTGCATTCAACTTTGGTAAAGTAACTAACAAATTATTGTGCTCTTAATGAGAGTGTGCAAATCTTCTTCAAGAGTTGTTGTAGGTGTTGGCTTCCTGTCTTATATATTAGCGCCAAAAATACACTCACGGCCATCTCCCCACAGATGCTTTTTCGTACATCAGCACTAATCTACATGTTGCACTTCCTTGTTACTAGGTAAGGGGTTACATTCTCAGCATAAGACACATACATTAAGATCAGTGAAGACCAAGTGATATTGGCATGTGCATCTACATCAGCTGCATGTGCAAATTTCCCTTGCTGAATTCAGGATATTTATGTGCAACTTCGGTAATTTTTCACATTGTTTTTGTATGAATTAAAAATCTGGTGATGCAATATGCATATTTAAGGTGATTCTTAAGAACTCCTTTAAGACCTTCAAATTGATTTTGTTTTACAAGGTATTGTCACCTGTTTTTACGTAATAAATTAATTCAGGAAGGGAACTTGTATGTTGCTCCATAAAAACTGTCTTTTGGACAGAAAGCTTTTCAAACCTTGCCTCCCCACCCTACCCCGACAATCAACCTATCTTTGGTGGGAGCGCGGAACATGCTTCCACATGATCAGCCCTGCTCCATGCAACACGGAGCAGGGCCATTACTTAAAATAAAATAAATGACAACAGAAAAAGTTAAAACATTACAATTGAAAATTTTAAAACTGTTAAAACAATATTTAATTAAAAGCCTGAGTGAACAGATGCATTTTTAAAGACTTTTAAAAAGTTGTTAGAGATGGAGAGGCTCTTATTTCAGCAGGGAGCGTGCTCCAAAGCTTTGGGTCAGCAGCGAAGAAGGCCTGTTTCCAGGTAGCCACCAGATGAGCTGGTGTCAACTGAAGAAAGACCTCTCCTGATGATCTCAATGGGCAGTGGGGTTCATGACAAAGAAGACATTCTCTTAAATACCCAGGGCCCAAGACGTTTAGGACATTATAGGTTATAACCAGCACCTTGTATTTTGCTCGGAAACTTATTGGAATCTAGTGTAGCTCTTTCAATACAGGAGTAATATGGTCTCTCTGAGATGACCCAGAGACCAAGCTGGCTGCTGCATTCTGGACCAACTGTAGTTTCTGGACCACATACAAGGGCAGTCCCACATAGAGCGCATCGCAATAATCCAGTCTGGAGGTTACCTGCATGTGTACCACTGTTCTGAGGTCATTTATCTCAAGAAACAGACGCAGCTGGTGTATCAGCCAAAGCTGATAGAAGGCACTTCTGACCACCACCTCAACTTGGGACACCAGGGAGAGGCTTGGATCCAGAAGCACCCCCAGACTGTGTACCTGTTCCTTCCGGGGAAACGTGACCCCATCCAGAACAGGCCGATCAAACTCATCTCCCGAGTTTCGACCCTGCACAATGAGTACCTCCATCTTATCTGGATTCCATCTCAGTCTGTTATCCCTCATCCAGCCCATCACCACCTCCAGGCAGGCATTTAGGGAGGTTATGCCCTCTCCTGATGATGTTGACATGGAGAAGTAGATTTGGGTGTCATCAGCTTACTGATGGCACCCTGCACAAAATCTCCTGATGATCTCTCACAGCGGTTTCATGTAGATGTTAAACAACATTGGAGACAATGCGGAGCCCTGAGGGACACCATACAAAAGTTCAGATTAAGAACAGTCTCCAAGGGACAGCATCTGAAACCTGTCCAAATGGTAGGAGCAGCACCACCACAAAGCAGTGCCTCCCACTCCCAACACCCTCAGACGCTCTGGGTCTATGGTTGATAGTATCGAAAGCCGCCGAGAGGTCCAAAAGGTCCAACAAAATCACACTTCCTCTGTCAATTGCCAATTGGAGATTATCCATCAGGCTGACCGAAGCAGTCTCCACCCCATAGCCCTCCTGATAGCCAGTCTGAAATGGGTCTAGATAATCAGTTTCCTCCAAGACTGTCTGCAGCAGGGAGGCCACCATGCTCTCAATTACCTTGCCCAACCACAGAAGCTTGGAGACAGGCCTGTAGTTGTTCAACTCTGAGGGATCCAAGATAGCCTTCTTCAGAAGTGGTCTAATAATTGCCTCCTTAAGACAAGGAGGCATCCTGCCTTCCCTCAGAGAAGCATTTATAATCTCTGCCAGGCCTTCCACTGGTGTACCAGGCCTTCCACTGGTGTACAACCCGCTGCCAGATAGTATAAGCCATGTCGGGCAAGGGTCAAGAGAACAGGTGGTAGGCTGCACCATTCTAATCAGCTCGTCCACATCCTCAGGAGTCACAAACTGAAACTGATCCAACCTAACCACACAAGAGGAGTTACTGGACACCTCCACATCAGACACTGAAGTAATTGTGGAGATGGAGTCTATGTCAGCCCAAATATGAGAATTTCCCCCCACAAATAATTCATTAAACATGTCACAGCAGGTAATTGATGGTTCCAGATTCTGATTCAAGGGAGAAGGGGCACATACTAGCCCTCACACAACCATGAGCACCTCCACCGGCTGTGAACTTGCAGATGCAATACGGGCAGAAAAACATATTGCCTGAGCATAGAGCTTCAAATGTGCTCCATGTTGCAATCTGTTGGATTCGAGTCAAGTTTTTCTCCACTTGCGCTCCAGACGTCTACTTGCCGCTTCAGCCCCCAAAGTTCTTCCATATACTATGGGGCCAGTTTTGAAGCAGGTCGGAGAGGCATGTCAATTGCCCTGGTGAGTTTCAGTTTTCCACCAGGGCATCAACAGGATCACCAGCAGAGCCAACACTAAATCCCTCCAAGTCTTCTCAGAAACTAATTGGATCAAATAACCTTCTCGGGAGGTCCATCCTAATAAGATCACTCATCCCTGCAAAGGTGGGAAGTAATTGTGAGTTCAACCTTAACCAGATGGTGGTCCGTCCACAACAATGGGGAAATCACAGGAGTCCCCACCCACGGAACAACACCCTGATCATAGTGAAAGACCAAATCAAGCATGTGACCAGTAATGTGTGTCAGTCCCAAGACTACTTGGGATAGGCCTATAGTTGTCATGGCCGCTATGAACTCCTGAGCCACCCTGGACAGGTTGGTCCCAAAAGGAACATTGAAGTCCCCCACCACCACAAGCCTCAGGGACTCCAACACCAAGCCTGAGACCAAGTCCGTCTTGGTCCAAGTCCATCCAGTTAGGGATTCTGTTGAGCAGTGGGGCAATCAGTACACCAACAGAAGTCCCAGTCTTTCCCTGGTTCCCAAACTTAAGTATACACATTTGATATGGTCTGGCACTTCAACAGGAGTCTTGTTAAGGGAGATGTTTTTCTTATAGACCACAGCCACTCCACTTCCCCACCCACGGACCCTCACCCGCTCCTCAACAGAGTACCCTGGAGGGAGAAGCTGGGACCAGACCGGTCCACCAGTCTCCCCTAGTCATGTCTCTGTAATACATACCAGGTCAGCGCCTTCATCCAAAATCAGATTATGGATGGTTTCTGATTTGTTCTGGACTGATCTGGCATTACAAAGGAGCAAGGTGAGATTCCAAGGGTGGTTGGCACTGCTCCCCAAGGTCAAATTGCTGGCAGGACAGCCGGAAGGGGAAATAGCTATTAGATTTCCAATTCCCCTTCCTCTTTCGCTGACCTGCCAATGTTACTTCTTCTGTTCCCCACCACCACCAGAATTGCCACCCCATAATTAGTGGATACACCCACTAATAAATAAATGAAGATATCTAGAGCAAATCTTTTCATGTTTTTTCCATTTCTTAACTGCTTTTTATGGAAATCCAACAAGGAGAGAAATCCAGTTAATAATAATAATAATAATAATAATAATAATAATAATAATAATAATTATTATTATTATTATTATTATTATTATTATTATTCAATTTCTATACCGCCCTTCCAAAAATGGCTCAGGGCGGTTTACATAGAGAAATAACAAATAAGATGGCTCCATGTCCCCAAAGGGCTCACATTCTAAAAAGAAACATAAGACACACACCAGCAACAGTCACTGGAAGTACTGTGCTGGGGGTGGATAGGGCCAGTTACTCTCCCCCTGCTAAATAAAGAGAATCACCATGGTAAAAGGTGCCTCTTTGCCCAGTTAGCAGGGGGAAATCACAGGAGTCCCCACCCACGGAACAACACCTTGATCATAGTGAAAGTTAACTGAAACATTGTAGTTTATTTCTTCAATCACTCTGTAACAGTCCAGACTTCCTGTCTGTAAAAATACCTGAGAAAACTGCCAGTTTGTTGGAAGGCATTATTTCTCATGCTTTTCCAATGGGAGAGTTTCTGCAATTTCGGGGAAATTAATGGATTCTTCCAGGGTTTTTTATTTTCCTGGCAGTGTGGGTGAGGTCTGAAACCTACCTGCCAAATGGCATGCATGTTTCTATCTTTTGTGATTTGGTCTGTAAGTTTAATGTGAGTGAGTGAATAAGTAAGGCAGACCCAAGCAACCTTTTATATATAGATATATAATATAACATAATACACACACAGAATTTTTCATACACTAATGAATCCTATTAAGAAGTTTTTAAATAAAATCATAGTTCTTTTTTCAAAGTATGATAATGGTGATAAGAAATATTTCTCTTTAGATTGTTGTGGATATTGATATGGGAGAGAATCTGCGTTTAGCTCAAGAATATCAGATGCTCCAGATATGCTATTTAAATGACAAAATCGGGCTTATGGACTTCTGTGATTATAAAGTCAGGATTGAAGCAGCATTAAGAGATCAGCAGCAGGTATGTAGTAAAACATTCAGTTCTTTAATGACTTTTAAAAGTATTTTTTTTAAAAATTCTAAAATCTATCTGTTAATTTGTCACTATTTTATCCTTAATGTTGTTAATCATAATATGCACAGAAAAACCTTTATGGTTTCTTTGATTTATTCCTCCTTGATGTTTCCAAAACATTTATCCTCCTTTACTTTCACAAAATTGTTTTTCTGTTCAAATACTATAGCATATTCAAAACTATATCATTCAACCCTTTGAAATTTATATGTTTATATGTTTAGTGTATTTTCAGTAGTTTTATGAAGGTTTTTGTTGTATTGATCATGCTATACTTCAGGGTTTTTTTTTCATAAGAGTAGTACTGTGCTCTCTGTTAATGCAAAACAAATGCCCTGATCCAACTAAGGGTTGTATATGTGTGGAACAGTCTTCTGTATACATATGCTAACTGCATGGAGAATCATGTGCACAAATGGGTGGATTCCCCAGCCTGATCCAAGACCAAGGACTGTGTGCATAGTCCTAGCAGATAATCAGCAATTGGATGTCACTTCCACAAGCTGATGATGCATTGTGTGAAAAGGTACTTCTGTTTGTTGATCCTAGATTTCATGGCAATCAATTTCATGGGATGACCTCTGGTTCTAGAGTTATGTGTGAGAGAGAATTTTCTCTCTCTGTCCACTTTCTCCACACCATGCATAATTTTGTAGACCTCTATCATGTCTCCCCACAGTTGTCTTTTTGCTAAACTAAAAAGCCCCAGGTGTTGTAGCTTTTCCTCATAAGAAAGGTGCTCTAGGCCCCTGATCATCTTGGTTGCCCTCTTCTGCACCTTTTCCATTTCAACAATGTCCTTTTTTAGATGTGGTGATCAGAATTGTACGCCATACTCCAGGTGTGGCTGCATCATAGTTTTGTATAAGGGCATTATAATATTAGCCGTTTAATTTTCAATTCCCTTCCTAATGATTCCTAGCATGGAATTGGCCCTTTTCACACCTGCCGCACATTGAGTCGACACTTTCAATGAGCTGTCCACCACAACCCCAAGATCCCTCTTCTGGTCAATCACCGACAGCTCAGATCCCATCAGCGTATACTTGAAGTTGGGGATTTTTGTCCCAATATGCATTTTCTAAATTTTTTAATTATAGAAAATGGCACCCTCCCCTTCAAGTGGCACCCGGGGCACATGCCCTGCCTGCCCTACCCTAGATACACCCCTACTGCCGCGTTCTGAACCAACTGAAGTTTCTGGACTATGCACAAAGGCAGCCTCACATAGAGCACATTACAAAAGTCAAGTCTGGAGGACACCAACAGATGTACCACTGTTTTGAGGTCATTGGTCTCGAGAAACGGGCGCAGCTGGCGTATCAGCCATAGCTGATAGAAAGCACCCCTGGCCACCACTTCAACCTGAGAAACCAGGGAGAGGTGTGAATCCAGAAGTACTCCAAGACTGCGAACCTGTTCCTTTTGGGGAAGTGCGACCCCATCTAGAACAGGCAGATCAAAATTGTCTCTAGAGTTCTGACCCCGCACAATAAATACCTCCGTCTTATAAATAAATCCGTCTTATCTGGATTCAGCTTCAGTTTATTCTCTCTCATCCAGCCCATTACTGCTTCCAGGCAGGCATTTAGGGAGGATATGCCAGTTGACATGGAGAAGTAGTTCTGGGTGTCATCAGCATACTGGTAACACCCAGCTCCAAATCCCCTGATGATCTCTCCCAGCGGTTTCATGTAGATGTTAAAAAGCATTGTAGAAAGTACAGAGCCTTGAGGGACACCATACTTAAGCTCAGATTTTGAAGAGCAACAGTCTCCAATTGACACCATCTGGAATCTATCCGAGAGGTAGGAGCAGAACCATTGTAAAACAGTGCCTCCCACCCCCAACCCCCTCAGACATTCCAGAAGGATGCTATGGTCAATAGTATGGTCAAATGATCTTAATAGGTGACAGGGTTCATGACAAAGAAGGTGCTCTCTTAAGTACCCTGAACCCAAGCCAATAAGGATTTTATAGGTAACAACCAGCACTTTGTATTTCACACGGAAACACATCCAATCTTATAAGAGGAGTTACTGGACACCTTTACAGCAGACTCTGCAGTAACTGTGGAATCCAGTTTGGCCTGAATATGAGAGATTTTATCTGCAAAAAAAAGTCATTGAAAATGTCATAGTGGGTGACTGATGGCTCCAAATTCTATTATTTATTTATTCATTCATTCATTCATTCATTCATTCATTTGATTTATATACCGCCCTTCTAAAATGGCTCAGGGCGGTTTACAGTTAAAATAAACCACTAAAACAGTAAAGAGCTAAAACAAATTAAAAACAATATAACAACTAACAATTTTAAAACATTTTAAAACAACAATTAAACCATTACAGTAATTAAAAACCCTGAAATCAGGTTTTAAATTTTAAAATAAACCAGATTTTTAAACCCCCAAAATTTAGGATGCTGAGTGAGCTTGGGTGAAGAGATGGGTTTTCAGGTGTTTTTTTGAAAATTGCCAGAGATGGGGAGGATCGTATCTCAGCAGGGAGCGCATTCCACAATCTCGGGGCAGCGACCGAGAAGGCCCGTCTCTGTGTAGCCACCAAACGAGTCGGCGGTAACTGGAGACGGATCTCCTCAGATGACCTCAGTGGGCGGTGGGGCTTGTAAAGAAGAAGACGCTCTCTTAGATACCCAGGGCCGTTTAGGGTCGTTCAAATTCAAATTCAAGGGGGAGGGCCATAACCTAACCCCCTCACAACCCTAGACAACTCAGCTGGTCTGAATTTGTGGAAGCAATGTGGTTAGAAAAGTGTTGTCAAAGTCTTTAATAAGATCAGATTGCATGTGGATATCCCCACTGCACAACTGCAAAAAATCAATGAAAATTGATCAGCAACGTAACCAAAGATGTAACAGGCCAGAGGTGTAAAAACCATTTAAACAGGATTTTTGCTAAAAGTTATCCTTTGTGTTTGCAGATGTATGGGATAATTGGAAAAAACTGGTGTGTTTATTACAGGTTCCAAGGACTATCATTCTATGTTACATCATCATGAGACTATGAGAGCAGGTCAGAATCATGTCTGGTTCTGCAAAAAATATAGAGAAGAACTATATTACTAGAAATGTAAGGACATTTCTACAGCCTTTCCATGCATTCTTGTTATTTACCATAGGGTACAGAAACTAAGAAAGCATTGCTATGTAGGGATCTAAGCAGAATAATTACAAAGTTAGCTAAAAATTATTTTGATAATTTATTCCATCTATATATAGAAAATCAGCACATAAAGAATATTTATACTAATTACAGTAGAACAAGAAAAGAAGTTGGTTATATACTGCTGCTATTAAAAGGTGTATTTTTCTTCAGATTTTTGCTAATAAGTGACTTACAACTGCAACAGAAAATCAATTTTGTGGGAGTATCACTGTAATGATTTTTGTAGTTGCTGTACTGCACATATACATCACAGTGACATGAATGTTCAGGGAGAAAATCACTCTCATGTTCACCCTTTTCCAAGTACACAGAATTCTCTCCTTTAAAAATACGTGATCAAAATTAGCTTCCAAATTCATTTTGTAAGAATCAAGGTTTGAATTCTGACATATTAATTTTAGATGGGCAAGTTTCTCACCTACTCAAATGTAGTATAAAACTCCTATGTATTCTCCAATAATTGATACATTTGATTAATCAGGTGGGTTCATTTTTCATAATGAGCAGAGTCATTCATTTGCACTAGACATTCATTTGCAAACAATGCTTTGTTTGCATTGCAGAAACATCAGCAGGGGTTGCTATTTCTTTGTCACTGCTCCCTCCATATTGCTGGGCATGTTTTAGCCACTGTGCAGGAGAAAATTCTTGTTCTTCTAGGTAGCTGTATTGCAGCACTGCAGGTTTTCAGAGACTCTGTCTGGATTCACTGTGCCATTGATCCCCCCCCCCCCACCAAACCAGTGCATCATACAGCACAAAAGACTGGAAAACCCTTAGAGGGATATCAGCTCCCCATCTTCTTTCTTCAACACAAAGATGGACAATCAGGTAAAGCTACAGTATATGAAGCAGTGAATATGGCAACAGGAGTCATTTTAGAAGTGAATGAAAGAGCCAGGATGAGAGCTAGGAAGAGAGAAGACAGAGATCAGGCTGTGAACAAAGAGAAAGGCAGGGAGCAATAGTGGAACAAGGAACAAGGAACAGTGGAGAGAAACTACTAATCCAATTCGGGTAGTAATGACTATATCTATTATAGTTCCATTATTGCACATATTTTATATTAATTTTGAAAGGTTTTGTTTGCTCCGTCTCTTCAGCTTGTTCAGAGTGGTGGACATACTATTGCAGTCAAACATATGTAGGGTCAGTTCATGCTGAATAGTTATTAGAAACCATGATAACAAAAGTCATTACACTGCAGTTCAGTTTTGATAGTAAAATTTCTGCAACATTATCACAAATCCTCATGCATTAGTGCAATGATCCTTACTATAGTTTCATATTAGATTCAAAAGACTGTGCTGGCATGCTTGATACAAAAAAGTCTTGCAAGTTAAGAGAACCTCTCCATTTTGCCCCCTTTGCATTTAACAATCCTCATTCAAAACTCCCATATTAAATCATAGCCATTTTTTGTTAACTAAACTGTGTCCCTATGTGATAATCCAATTTTTAAAAATACACAGCTACCTCTGACAACACTTGTGCAATGTGTGGTTTTTGTATTGTTGATCATTTAGCACTTCTTGCCCAACCATTTTCTGTTGTAATATAAAATAAAAGCTTATTTTAGGTGAAAACATTTATTTAATGGACATAAATTCCAGTGAAGTCCACCAGCTTCTTCTAAGAAAGGAATTGTTTGTGTCAATTGACAATAACATTTTTATCCAGAAAAATATCCAAAGTTGTTTGCATGTATTTTGCTGACGATGTCTAAACTGATCAAAATAGAAAAGACAATTTTCAAAAGGTGGGGGAAATGCTTGTCACAATTCTGAAAAAAAGTATGTATTAATCCAGAGAACCAGAAACCCTGAGCCCCCTTTTCAGTTGTTTTCTACAAATAGATTCATTTGATCATTCAGCATATGCAAAGAACTTACCTTCTGAAGACAGAAAGGTAAACAAACAATTGGGCAACACCATTAATTTCTTGTATATACAGAATACAAGGAAGGGTTAAATAAGCCAAAATTAACATTCATTCCAATTTTGACAGAAAAATAATTCATCTTAATATACTGACCAGTGTTCCCTCTAAGGTGTGCACATATGTCTGTGAACACACATTTTTAAATGTCCACTCAGTTAATTTTAGATCCTGCTCAGATTGAATCAGGAACGCCCCACACTGAATGCACGTATGTGCACACTGCCTTGATACTTCTGCCTGGAACAAAACTCATTCCACACATAGATGAAAAAAATGAGAGGGAGCATTGATACTTACTGACTCTTCCACATCATTGACCAGATGAATCAAAACTTGATAAATGCATCCTGTGCTGCTTTGATGGCTTTAGAAATGAAAGGCTACATGAGCTACTTCCCGCTACTACCCTGGCTGGATCTGCCTCTCTGTCTTTTTAATTGTATAAATAAGTGCTACTACCTAAATTGATGCACAGTAAAATATAGTAGAAATAATACTTTGGGCTGACTATACAGCTGACAATCCCCACACATTATTTTGAAAACTCTGTTGTCCTGGTTGAAATCCACAGTGCTTTCAAGAGAGTTGCTATGTACATCCATCCTAGGATTTTCATTATCTATCTATCTATCTATCTGTCTATCCCACTTTTCAACAAGGGTTTTCAAAGCAGTTTACATTGAAAATAACAAACAAACAAATAAAATGGTTCCTGGTCCAAAAAGGGCTCACAATCTAAAAAGAAATGTAGACACCAGCAACAGCCACTGGAGAGATGCAGTGCTGGGGTTGGATAGGGACAGCTGCTCTCTCCCTTTAAATATAAGTGAACCATCACTTTAAAAGGTACCTCTTTGCTCAGTTAGCAGAGCAAACTGCAGTAGAGTACTATGGCACTCTACTGCAGTATTTTTTCTGTAATCCCCTGCTAACTGGGCAAAGAGGCACCTTTTACCGTGGTAATTCTCTTTATTTAGCAGGGGGAGAGTAACTGGCCCTATCCACCCCCAGCACAGTACCTCCAGTGACTGTTGATGGTGTCTATCTTATGTTTCTTTTTAGAATGTGAGCCCTTTGGGGACAGGGAGCCATCTTACTTATTTATTATTTCTCTGTGTAAACCGCCCTGAGCCATTTTTGGAAGGGCAGTATAGAAATCGAATAAACAAACAAACAAACAAACAAATAAATAAAAGGTTTTTAAGAAAAAGCAATATATTCTTTGAAATCCAATTCACACCAAACCATTTCATCTAAACTTCCCTACTCTTCAAATGCCACACTGAAGTGTAACTTGAAACTATGCATGCTCCTATATATTTCTGCACTACAAGCGCCATGTTGCAGTGTAGCCTTGGGGTAAACTCACATAGGCCACAATCCAGCACAGTGACGGCTAATTAAAATAAACTCGAGTGGATTGTGAACATGAACAGCAAATTCCAGGGTTTACATACAAGCATTTTGCATAACTTCCAATATATGTATTCATAGTCCTTATGGGGAAAATCCATTTATTGAATCCTAGTGAATGGAAACTTATAAACAAATTTCTTGTGAAAGTTTTGAAATGGTACTAATCAAATTTCCAGTAAGAATGAGTCAGAAAGCAGTGCCTCTAAAGGCAGCTGTACAGCTTGGACAGATTCATAAAGGTGAAGGGGGTCCTTTACATAATTGGATCCCAGACTGTTTGTTGGATTGATTGATTTCTATACCACCCTTCCAAATGGCTCAGGGAGGTTTACACAGAGAAATAATAAATAAATAAGATGGCTCCCTGTCCCCAGAGGGCTCACAATCTAAAAAGAAACATAAGATAGATACCAGCAACAGTCACTGAGGGTACTGTGCTGGGTGTGGAGAGGTGTGATGCGTTCCAGTCACTGTCTACCAGCCAACATTCTAGTGCCCACATTTTGTACTCATTGAACTGTCTTTAAAAGCATCTCCACTTCCCATGTAGGCAGCATTATAGTCCAGTCCTGAGGTAACTAGGCATGAGTAACTGAGACCAGATCGACTTTCTCCAGCTAGGGTTGCAGCTAAAGCTGGAAATCAAAGCTAGCTGCCGAATATCCGGAGACAACACTGTCTCCAGGAGCACTCCACCAACTTGTGTTCTTCAGCCTTCAAGGGGGACTACAGCCATGTTTAGGACAGATTATACATCTTCCCCCAGAGCTTCTGACCAACAGCGCATCCATTTTGTCTTTATTAAGTTTTTGTACATTGTCATTCAAAACAAAACTAACCCCAGACCCTCAGATGTTTCTACCACCTCCCTAACAATCGAAAATAGAAATGAGAGGTGTGTGTCATCAGTGTACTGATGAAGTTATCAGCCAAATTATTTGGGGTATGTCCCTTCATCTCCATGAAGTAATATTTGGAGCAATTCTGGCTTTTTTGGATGTTTCACTGGTGTTTTCAGACTTATGTTTGAAACTTGTGAACTACCCTGTGATGGTTAGAGTGCTGGACTAGGACCGGGGAGACCTGAGTTCAAATCCCCATTCAGCCATAAAACTAGCTGGGTGACTCTGGGCCAGTCACTTCTCTCTCAGCCTAACCTACTTCACAGGGTTGTTGTGAAAGAGAAACTCAAGTATGTAGTACACCGCTCTGGGCTCCTTGGAGGAAGAGCGGGATATAAATGTAATAATAATAATAATAATATTTTGGATGGGTGTTATAAATGACATGAATGAACAAATGAATGATAAAATGTGAGGGTTGGATATGTAAAAATATATATGAGTTTAGTCAGGATTCTAACATGTGCTGAATGACATACAAAAGCATTTTAGGAGCCATAACTGAACCACATATCTTTCTTTGTCAACCCTTGATTTATATGAGCAAATGATGAAGTAAATAGTACAACACCCACAAGTATATTAAAAATATTTTCTGTAGTTTAAGGGCACTGCATTTTGGCCTGTCAGAAGGAAAAGAATACGTAAAGTCATAGCATCTTTTCATGATCTTACAGACCATTGCTTGTTAGAAATTTTGGAGTGTATCTTCTGGCAGCACACATATATCTCAGGAGTGTAGAACCATATGGACAGTTCTCAGATGAGATTGAGGGCTGATATTTTAAAACTGCTGGAATATATAAAAATATGCTATTCTAGTCAGCTCCTGATTAAAATATACACTTGACTGGAGAAGTTGCTCTGAAACTGATAGTCATAAGGCTCTTACAACTGTAGGAAACCTTACACACAATTCATACCTGATTGACAGGCAGAGTTTCAGAGATGATGATGATGACGATATGGTCTAAAGACTACATGATGCTTGAGTATGCTTGCCCAACATGATTTCAGATATGTTGCTTTCCAAGTGCAGAGAGAGAAAGGGAGAAAGCATTACATATTTAGGTTGTCTTCGACACTGCTGTTATTTACGTGTGTTCTTGATTATGATTCCCTTAATGTATCTCAAATAAGATGTAAGAATGTAATGCTTAACCCATTCTCTTTCAAATCGGTTCAGTTTGAGAAAGGAAGTTTCCATGGGGGGTAGGGAAGCAATTAAGGACTGAATAAATAGCAGACTAACCAATTTCCTGGTATATTGCTGTTAAGCATGTACATACACCCTGATCCTAAACACAGTACATGCATATAAGTTTCAGTCCACAGATATTATTTCTATGTAATATGTTTAGGTTCAGAATATTAGACTGCAATCATGTGCTTAAAAACATAAGAACAACTCTGCTGGATCAGGCCCAAGGCCCATCTAGTCCAGCATCCTGTTTCACACAGTGGCCCACCAGATGCCACTGGGAGCCTAAGGCATGAGTTGAGGGCATGCCCTCTCTCCTGCTGTTACTCCCCTGCAACCGGTACCTAGAGGCATCCTGCCTTTGAGGCTGGAGGTGGCCTATAGCCCTCCAACTAGTAGCCATTGATAGACCTCTCCTCCATGAAGTTATTCAAACCCCTCTTAAAGCAATCCAGGTTGTTGGCTGTCACCACATCTTGTGGTAGAGAATTCCAAAAGTTGATTATGCATTGTGTGAAAAAGTACTTGCTTAGGTACACATGCTTGAGCAATATATGACGATCAATTATCAGTTGCAATGCATGATGAAAAGAGTTTGTTCAGATGTCTCCAGACTAGACTGACACATGTCATTTGTCCTTGAAAATATCACAAACTGCTTGTACAGTCCAATCTTTATTGTACAACTAGCCATTGCCTTGCCCTTGCCTTCATTATCAGAGCCATATGTATTAATACTAATATTACTACTAATAATAACTGGTCTTACATATATCTTCCTATTTAAAAATTCAGCATCAGGCCCAGCCCAGTCCTTTGTGCCTGAGGTGGCATGATAAGTGACTGCCACCTATCCTTGAAGAGCATGCTGGGCATCACTTTGCAAATACTTCCACATCCCAACCTGAATTAGGTCCATCTGCAGTGCACAAAATGCATGCTTGTAGTGGGAGAAGTTAGCCAGTGCTTCTCAACCCTACCTGATCTGGCCTCTGGGACGAGATAGCCCAGGTGCTCTTATGCTATTTTTTGTACAGTAGGAAGATACCAAGAAAGTCAGCAGAGGAAAATGGGAAAGTTGGTACTCACTTCTCAGTCTCCTCCCCTAGAGCATTTAATTCCTGTGGTGCAAATAATCCCCAAGCAAAAGATGTTTGGGACCAGAGTTGCCAACCCTCCAGGACTGGCATGGAGTCTCAAGGAATTGGCTTCAATCTCCAGGTGACTATTGAAAAGAATGCTGGGATTTTAATGGTTTGATATTGTGAATAATACTGGAAAATACTGAGGGGGGAAATCTCCAGGACAACTTCAGTAAGCCCTATGCAGGAGTGCTATAGGAGCACTCCTGCAACTTGAAAGTGTATGCAAATGCCACCCATATCCATTTGTGATGTTTTCTACATTTTTGCAATAGATTTGTTTGTATCACTTGTCTATCTAGAAATATGTATGCAAGGCAAGCTATCTGTTTGATGTCGATAAGCATGAAGAGATTACATCCCTTTTACATATCCGTTTGAAACTAAGAAAAATACCTAACTTTCTTTCCACTCCCCATCCTTTTTTCTTTCATTTTAATAGCCTGTCTTGGTTCTCTAGTTATAGCACAGATGCACCTAAAGTTTGCTAGAAACATTTGCCATTAGCCTCCTTTAAAAAAAATTAAATTTGAGGATAATCCTACCTCCAGAGCTTATTCTGTTCCTGGCCATTGACTGTGACAGTGAAAGGCTCATCTGAAAGCACTGGAGCGTCCCATCTAAAAGCATAAAACATATTACATTTCATGAAAAAGCTAATTCAGATTGTTTAATTCTGGTAATATTGCCTCTGTCACCTTCAAAATCAAAATGTTCTTTCCTGTTATTATAAAGAAAACAACCAAATTGCTTAAAAACCCATTTGAATACACAGCTGCCTTATGTTGCATACTAATTTGATTAAAACGTTTGTGCCTCACCAGCATTTTATATAAAATACACTGGTAAATCTTACAAAAAGCATATAAATATTTTACTAATTTATCCATGCACCCCTCTCACCCCCAAAACAAACAACATACGGGCCAAGAAATACCCCTGGCCAGAGCAAAATCATGTTGCATTAATGGAAGATACTAAACTGGTTGTCTTGCTGTATTTGTTTGCTCACAGCTATGGGCATTGTGCCAACCTCATTGAAAATAACTGCATTAGTCAAGTGTATCGAAATTATTACAACACAGAGTCCATCTCAGCTATTACTGTTGAAACATTTTGTGAGTCTTCACCAGAAGACGTTTGTTTGAAGAGTAAGCTTTGCATAAATTCAAGTCCACTTTGATTTTCCACAGTTTTAAAACTGTTGTCTTTTCCATGTTGTATTGTGAGTTAAGCTTTCCTAGACACAATCTATTATACAGTGTAGTCATTTTATATATTTTCCTCATGAACACCCGTGTGAAAATCGTACAGAGAAAGGCAAATAGATGTATGTCTTTAAGGTCTGCATTGGAAATTGAACCTGAGTAGTAAGAGGATAAACTGAAGTTAGACAACATTTGAGTTTAGGGAAATTGTATCGTCTTCTAATAGATTTAGAAATATAGGCAGCTACCTTATACTGAGTCAGACCATTGGTTCATCTAGTTCAGTATTGTCTATACTGACTGGCAGCAGCACTCCAATGTTTCAGGCAGGAGTCTCTTCCCTACCTGGAGATGCCAGGGAGTGAACCTCGGCCCTTCTGCATTCAAACAAATGCTCTACTACTGAGCTACAGCCCATCCCCTAAGGGGACTATCAGATAGCACTCACCCATCCACATGCAAACAAGAGCAGACCCTGCTTAGCAAAGGGGGCAGTTCACACTCACTACCATAAAGCTAGCTCTCTTCCCCAAGACTTGCATTCTGTGAACTTACATTGATTTGCATTCTGCTTATTTTGGCAAAACTGATCTTTGTCTAAAAGAATGGTTATATGAAGGGATCTTCATCCTCAAGAAGTAAGCTAAGAAAGCATTGTTCTGATTCAGTCTTGCACAAATTGCAACCTTTTCATCTGCACATTATTGTGGTTTTTTCCACATGCTCCCCCCCTCTCTCACATGCACATGCACACCCACTTTTGTAGTCCTAGGTACAACCAATAGTAGTTTTATGAAGATCTTGGTGAGCCATTATACATGGGTTGCTAGGGATGTGCACAAAACCGGTTTGCCCGGTTTGGTTCGAATTCGAACCAGGTTCGAACCAGGATGGGGTGGTTTGGTTTTGGTTTTGCTCGAACTTCCCCCTGGTTCAGTTCAAATTCGAACCGGTTTGCACATCCCTATGGGCTGCTTTTGATTTTGCGAATTGCAGGTTGTGTAAACATGGCATAATGCCTTTTCAGACATTACTTGACCACCAGGATTATTATCAAATCTAATCTTATTAAAAGCAGTTTGGACAAATTTATGGCAGATAGGTCTATGTTTGGTTATTCACCATGGTGGCTAAATGGAATCTCCATGTTCAAAGGCAGTGTGCCACTAAATACAAGTTGCTAGAGGGCCACAGCATAGGAGGATTATTGCCGACATATTTTGATGTGGGTTTCCAAGATGCATCCTTTTCATATTTATGAGAACAGGATGCTGGCCTGTTCCCAGCACCCAATCCAGCAGAGCCCGTCTTATGTCCTAGGATTCTATATTGGATGAAATGTCAGGAGTAGGACTTGAACTAGATTACTGCTCCTTTCCTGCCACACTTACTGTAGGAGGAAGTACATAAAAACCTCATATGTGTTTGAGTTCAGGATCTTCTGATGTATTCACTGCCTTCCTTTGCAAGGAAGGGTGGAGGGAGTAAGCAAGCCTAAGGCCCACTCCTCATTTCACTATGGATGGGCTTCAGGTGCCATAGCTCGATCCTGCCAGGTCCTGCACACTAGAAGATGCTTAACGCCTTAGCAGACAAAACTAAAGTTCTTGAATTTAATAGGTGATTATGATTACATTTAGATAATTAAAAAGTTTAAAATTTCCCCATTAACAAATTTCTTCACAAATCACTTCTATATAATGCATTTTGGAACAATTTTTCACTTTACCTTTTAACAGTCATTGGTGCATTCCAACAACTGCTGCTGTCACAGAAATTACTGTCTGCAGTTGTATTCATCGACAGGCCAGTTCATATATCACATTCCCCAATGAATGGAGCTGGTTCATGTTTTCCCACTATGTGAACTAACTCTCCTGAGCCTGCACACTCCTTCCTCTCCTTCCCATTACTTCCTTGGCTCTGTTGTGGAGCTGGGATGTCAACATCCTGGTTTATTTAAACCACAGCTCTGTGGCTCACACAAAGCTGGGAACTTATGGCTTAACTTCCAAACTAGAATGCAAATAATGTAGAATCTATTCTGCTCTATGTTTGGTGTATTTTGTTTTATTTTTAAGGATATGTCACCCCGTGGCAGGCAGACTAGTGTCTTTTCATTTTCCCAATCATGCTTTCATATATGCTTATGCATTTTTCAGCATGTAAAGATATGCAACTGGAGAGAGAAAATAAGTTTTAGATTTTTTAAATATGTGGACTAAACAAAAACATTTGTGCATGAGAATTCCAAGAATTTGAGCTTCACGTTTAATATTCATCAATGTCCATCAAAATGAGAGGATGGGCAGTTATTTTGTTTTTACTAGAAGATACATCTGTGATAAGTTCAAACTGCCAGGTTTTAAATGCATATTGATTTGCGGGAAATGTCTGTCAATCCTTTGACATACATTGGGGCTGCTTTTGTGATCCCACCACCACCACGGGCATTGATTTAACTGATAGGGCCTGACTGAGTAGGCAGATAAAGAACAGGAGGGAATGTGTTTGTAACATCCCTTGAAAAAGTCTTATTGCATGGGGGGATGGGGTAGGGTTGTTTAAATCATATTTAATTTACTACTGTGTTTCTGAACATTAAAAGGCCACATTCCATTATGAATATTCCTTCATTAGGAAGATATATGGGCAGCAATCAGTGACTGTGTAGTCATAGTCTAAGCAAAGTACAGGTAGCTCTGTCCCATCAGTAAGGGAAGGGAGGAATATGTGGTAATAGCAGTATATCGTTCAGGGCCACCACATACGTGGCACCGAGAGCAGAAAGGTTTGAAAAGGGAGGCAAAGTTTAGTTTCTGTTTCAGCTCAACATGATGTCCAGGCTCTTTGTTATTTCCACATGGTGTCAGAGTGGGAAATAAAGGTACCATCTGCAGGGCACAGCAAATTTCACTAAAGAAACAGGAAGACACAGAGCCGCATGCCCTCTAGGATAGCCAGCTACTGCTGCTGTTTCTGCATAGCACAGCTCCAGACACCTGAGAAAAGAGACCTACAGCTGGAAAAGTTTGGCCGACAAGGACTTTTAAGGGTGAGTGCAATCCAGCTTCTACTACTCTGAGCTGCAATCATGGCTACCCCACCCTGCTTCCAAGTAAAATCTCTTGCAGAATTTGACTTTCAGTGCCCATCACAGAGAGGTTGGTGGTAGGGCTTAGAGACAGCCACATGTCAGAGACACTACAGAGTGTTCTAGATCTCACACTAGAGACAGCCAAGGCTAAAGCCCTCCAGACGTTCTACATAAAAGACCAACATACTCTCCTCCAGAATGATTTCAGACAGGAGACGACAGTTGATAGTAGTAGGTAGAAGAAAGACACCCTGGATGCCACATGTGAATAATCTCCAAATGACAGCTGGGACAAGACTGGGGATATGCATAAGCCAGGGAAACAAAAGGTTGCCCATGGTGTGGCAAGTCAACCCTCAGGAAAAGAAAGTTTCCTGCACTAGGGGTGTGCACAAAACTGAGTTTGCCGGTTCAGTTCAAATCCGAACTGGATTTGGCCCAGTTCAGTTTTGCACCCGGTTAAACTGGACCCAGTTCGAGTTTTAACCGAGCCGGATCAACTGGCTCTGAGCTCTGCTGGTAAAGGGTAGAGGGGGCAGGAGTAAAGCAAATAGCTACTTACAAGTGCCGCTGCCAGCTGCAGGGGCCACAGGGGTGGGTGGGGTGGCTGGAGCAGCGGCAGCTCCACCACCCCTGCCAGCCTCCCCCAGAGTAGGCAGAGCCACCGCTGGCCAAGCTCAGGCCTTCCTTGGCCCATTTCAGGCCTTTGCTCATGTGTAGAGGCCATTATAGTGAGCACCATGCGCAGAGGCCATTTGTGCAACCACACTGTTTGCTGTGGTGAGGGGCCTTTTGAACTAGCCCCAGGCAAAATGTATTATAACCCTTGGTAGCACACTGTGACACATTTGCACAGCACTTTGAGGGTAAATTCACTCACATTTGTCATGAGGTAGATTCTAATGAACAGAGGAAAAATAACAAAAACAGAAGGAATAGAACTGCCCAATGGAAGCAACATCAAGAACCTGGAAGAGAAAGAACATTACAAATGCATGGGCATTCTCCAGACTGATAACATCACACACATTGAAGGTAAAAGAAAAAATGGAAGTGAATACATCAGGAGAGTTAGAAAAATCCTAAAGTCCAAACTCAATGGTGGGAACACCATACAAGCCATAAACACCTGGGCTATACCAGTTATCAGATACACTGCAGGAATAATAGACTGGACCCAGGCAGAGCTAGAGACGCTAGATAGTAAGACCAGGAAAATCATGACCATCAATCATGCTCTGCACCCCCACAGTGATGTCGATAGGCTATACCTCCCTCACAGCTCAGGTGGAAGAGGAATGCTGCAAGTCCATCAAACAGTAGAGGAGGAGAAAAGAGCCCTTGAAGAATATAAAAAAGACAGTGAAAAAGATGCACTTAAAATGGTCAATAACGAGAAACTATTCAACACCAATGAAACAAAGCAGGCCTACAAGAAAGAACAAGTCAAGAACCGAGCAGAAAAATGGAGAAATAAGCCCCTGCATGGTCAGTATTTGCACAATATAAGTGGAAAATCAGACATCACCAAGACCTGGCAATGGCTTAAGAATGGCAACTTGAAGAAAGAAACAGAGAGTTAATACTGGCTGCACAAGAACAGGCACTAAGAATAAATGCAATAAGAGCAAAAGGAGAAAAATAAACAAACAGCAAGTGTCACCTTTGTAAAGAAGCAGATGAAACCATGGACCACCTAATCAGCTGTTGTAAAAAGATCGCACAGACTGACTACAAACAAAGGCATGACAAGGTAGCAGGGATGATACACTGGAACATCTGCAAAAAATACAAGCTACCTGTAGCCAAAAATTGGTGGGACCATAAAATTGAAAAAGTTGAAGAAAATGAAGATGCAAAAATATTATGGGACTTTCGACTACAAACAGACAAACATCTGCCACACAATACACCAGATATAACTGTAGTCGAGAAGCAAGAAAAACAAGTCAAAATAATCGACATAGCAATACCAGGGGATAGCAGAATAGAAGAAAAAGAAATAGAAAAAATAACAAAATACAAAGATCTGCAAACTGAAATTGAAAGGCTGTGGCAGAGAAGACCAAAATAATCCCAGTAGTAATTGGAGCCCTTGGTGTAATTCCAAAACAACTTGAAGAGCATCTCAACACCATAGGGGCCACAGAAATCACCATCAGCCAATTACAAAAAGCAGCTTTACTGGGAACAGCCTATATTTTGTGACGATATCTATAATAATAACAACAATATTGATAATAAAATTCAGCCATCCCAGGTCTTTGGGAAGGACTTGATGTCTGGATAAAAAAACCCAGTCAATAACACCTGTCAGTGTAAACAAGAACAAATAATAAATAATATTTTTTGGCCAAAACCAATATTTTTTAAAAAAGAAAGAGTCTCATAATGGCTTCAGTTTCTAAAATGGTGCTCAGAAGTGACACCAGAAGTCATTTCCGTCCAGCCTGCAACCACAGATAGGCAAACTTTAGCCTATTTTTTGCACTACGAATAAAGAAACCGGGTATCTATGACCAGTCTGTGGATATGCAAATTGCCAGAACCACAGATGTCGAGGGTCACCTGTAGATATCCCAACCAACTGGTGTGCAAGCATGGTGGTCGTACCATAACCAAATGGGAAAATACAGATCTGTGTTGATCTCATTAGACTCAGTGAAAGAGTACATCATGAGCAGCAAGTCCTTCCTTGATTGGAACACACCTTGGAACAACTCGGCAATGCAATTTTTTTCTCTAAACTGGCTTCTACATCTGCTTTTATCATACCCTTTGGATGCTTTTGCTTTAATCAATTGACTTTTGGCAGTTCTTTAGCACCAAGCTCTTCCAGAACTGGGTGTCCCAACTCCTGGAAGTCTTTGAAGGGGTCCTGGGCCAGATGGACAATATCCTCATTTTTTTGATCCACACAAACACAAAATGACCTTCTCGGCTAACTTCTAGAGATAGCCTGATTTTCACTGCCTCCAAGAACAAGATGAATGTTACAAAGGTTCCCAAAAGAGAGTCTGTGATGAACACCACAACACTAAATCCCTGTCAGCACTGAACCTAGGAGATTTAATCTGAGTGAAGGACTCCCACAAAAAAGGGGCAGTACAGGAGAATGCAAAGACTGCTCAATCCTATTTGCTTGCAGTCCCAGCAACAATTTACTTGGTTAGATCTTCTCAAATGGTCCTTTTGTCGGTCCCTGATTTCCAAGAGGTTTGGGGCGCTAGGACCCTTGAAAGGGCCTTTTCGGTTACTGCCCCACTTCTCTGGAACTCCCCTCCCCTTCAGATTCGTTTAGCTCCTTCCTTATTGATTTTAAAATCTCTATTGAAGACTTGTTTTTTTCGCCAGGCTTTTACCCTATAATTTACCTATTTGTTTTTTTCTTTTTTTAGTTACTTCAGTTATTAATTTAGAATGTAATTTTAATGCTGTCTTGCTCTGTATGTTTTTGTACACCGACCAGAGTCTTCAGAGTGGGCGGTATGTTAAATGTTTCTAATAAATAAATAAAAATTTGTTGCAATCAAGCACATCTTTTCTAGGCAGAGATTCATCAGTGTCTCCTGAAGACATCACTGGAGCAGAGTCTGCAGAAAATACTACCCAGAACATACCCCTGGCTGTTGCTTAAGCCCTTCCCCCTATGAGGAGGTATCCAGACAGAAAGAAACAACCTCCAGGATTTCTGGGAGACTGTGCAACAACTGGAAGCCCACAGAATACTCAGGGTTAGTGGCTAACAGTCAAAAGAGAGGCAGCATGGCATAGTGGTTAGAGTAATGGACTAGGACCAGGAAGATCCGAGTTCAAATCTCCATTCAACCATGAAGCTCACTGGGTAACTTCAGGCTAGTCATGTATCTCTCAGCCTAACCTACCTCACAGGGTTGTTGTGAGGATAAACATAACCATGTACACCGCTCTGGACTCCTTGGAGGAAGAGCAGGAAATAGATAGATAGATAGATAGATAGATAGATAGATAGATAGATGCTCATAATAATCCCTGACAGGAAGCCAAGGTTTCAGGTGGTCTGCCATGGCCTCACAAGACTTCACGGTATTGCATATGTACATGAGAAAAAAGTAGTTTGGGGATGCTTTGCTTGTTGAATTGTTATCCCACCTTAGAAAGGGGGATGTGGTAATAGCTGTATATAGTTCAGGGTCACTAGGTGGCACTGTGTAGGGAGAAGGGGAAGGTTTGGAAAGGGGGAAAAGTTTAGTTTCTGTTTCAGCTCAACATGGTGTACAGGCTCTTTGTTATCTCCACAGAATGGAGTGGTAAGAGGAGAGTCATAGACGGTTAATGCAACCCAGTTGGTAGAATCTTGTGGCTCACATAATTCACAACACAACATCAATGTTGCTGATCAGCCAATACTGCTATGCACATTGCAGGCAGCCCCAGCAGTATTACGTAAGAGCGCTGTGGTGCAATTATTTAAAGCACTGCTTATATTGTTTCCAGTGTAAGTTGCACTGCATGACTACAGGCTTGGTATTTTAAGTAGTTGCGCAACCAAGCTCTTGCACAACATTTCTGGGGTTGCTTGCAATGTGCTAAGCAGCACCGGTCAATCAGCAGCACCAGTTACGCATCATGTGGACCTAGCTATGTTTTGCTCCCACATCTTCCAGGCAAACAACCAATTTCTGAATGCATTGTCAGTTCTCTAGAATATACTCTCGAGATTTATACAAAAACCATTCTGCGGGTAAGTAGCTCAGGGGTCTTATAATATCAACCAATTTACTCCATCCATTATAAGTACAGATAGGTCAAATTTGTTTTAGCATTGTAAAGCTGGCTTTATAGAGCATTTTGATAAATAAAGCCAATTTATATGAAATACAGAGGTTTGTAATATCACCAGACAGCCTCCTCCCACTTTCTGGAAACTTGGGTTTATGAGAAGAGCAAAGCTTGGCCAAGCATGAACAAGCACTTGGTGCCAAAAGGGATGTTGGCCTCTATCTGGGTCAAACAGCTGAGTCATGCAAACCTGAAGCTACCTAGGAAAAAGGTGATGCACCCACCCTGCATTCCTTGCATTCTTAATGAATCTAGAGTGCCAAATGAGACAAAAGACTACCCCTGGGCAACAAGGCAATCTGACCTTGGGATGTAATTAAGGGCAAGCTCCCATTCAGCGGTGTAATTTGGCATAATAGAGCCCTTTTGTCTGGCAATGCATCTGAATAAGGACCATTCCATCCTTACACCTTCTCAAAGAAGATTCCTTATTGTTTCTTTTGTGCTCTCTGGTTTTACTGCCTTTGCAGCCCTGCTTAGCAAGGCCTATAGGGGAAAACCAATAAATATTCTGTGCTCCACACCACTTGTATGTTCTCCAGAAGTGGAAAAGTAGCTGTTATTCTGTTACCCAACTGCTTTGGATTCCACCCAGTCAGTGCTCCATTAGCGTGTGTAGTATCTGTACTTTTGCTTCCACTCAGGAAAGCTCATGCCATTGAGGCTACACTGAGTCATCCTCCCTGTTTTCCAATCAGCCCTTGATTTCTTCCTTGTCCTGTCACACCACTCACAAGGTTGAACTTTGAGTCATCCAGCCCAATCCCCTGGGATTGGTATGTGCTTCAGTGCCGGAGCAGCCACTGACTTGGATGTGAGGTTTCCACCTGGTGCCTCTCACAGACTTCTGTACTCTTGGCATTCACATGAAACAGCAGACCAAGAACAGGCATTACGTTTCCCTTCATCTTTCTCTGTCTTCTCTTTCCCCCTCTGTTCACAATCCAGCAGTGGTGTAGCAAGAGCACAGTGGACCTGTGTTTGGACTCCCGCATAAAGTCCCACCCCCACCCCCACTCATCCACAGTGGCACCTTGCCATTGCTCCTACTCCTGCACCCGCTGCCTCCACTGCTTCAAACCCTTCCTCCCCAGAAGCAGGAATTATGGGCAGAGACAGGTGTTTGTGTGCAGGAGCTGCAGCCAAGGGCGTAGCCATCATTGGGTGAAAGAACCCGGGCTGCTGCCCCTCAGGGGCCATGCCTTGTGGACCTGACATGCCCCCCGCGCCTGACATCAGACTGGGGGGGTCATGGTTTAGCTCCCGAACGGGGCTGCACGGCAGGGAGAGCCGCTTCTCGCCATGCTGCAAACACAGTGCTGGCCCCGATCTAGCTTCCGAATGGGGTTGCGTGGCCCCGTTTGGGAGTTAAATGGCCAGCACTGCATTCGCAGCACTGGCTTCGATCTAACTCTCGGATAGGGTCGCCGCCCCATTTGGGAGCTAGACCACGCCCCCACATCTGATGTCAGACGCGAGGGGTGGCTTACCACCTGCGTCTGACATCAGGCATAGGGGGCAGGGCGAGGGGGGCTGCCACAGTGGCTGGACACAGGCTGCGGCTGGCCTCCCTCTGCTAGTGGCTGCAGCAAAGGAGGCAAGCAAGAGGAGGCAGGTGAGCATGAGTGGTGGTGGCGGCGGCAGTAGCAGCTGCCCAGATGGCTAAAAGCACCTGCCACCTCCACTGCTTCAAACCCTTCCACCTTGGAATGAAGCAGGAAGTATGAGCAATGGGGGGGGGGCGGCGGCAAGTGTGCATGTGCAGGAGCATCAGAGAAGGAGGAATGCCAGCAAGTGGTGGAGGCAGGTAGATGCAGACTTGAATGGTGGTAGCAGCAGCAGCAGCTGCCCAGACAACAAGAGGAGCACTGCTTTGAGGGGCAGATGGGCCCATATTTTGGGGACACACTGGAACACCTGTAGCTCCATCCCTGGATTCCAGCACTTATCAGACATCTGACAAACCAAGTCTCTGCCCTCTCCTCCCCCTGCCCCCCCCCTTCTCTCTGCCCCTGAAGTTGCCCATGCAACCAAGGTTGCACTGAGATAGTTAAATACTTCATTTTTTCACTGTGCCTCAGACCAAAATAAACTTCTTTTGTTTTTCAAAAGCCTCACCTCTGACTCTTGTTTGTTCCCCTGAGGTATCCGATTCCTAACATTGTCTCCAGACTGCGGTCCATTTGTTATACTAGCTTATACAGCCTGGGGTTAATTTTCCGGGTTAGACCAAAAGCATAGATACGCATGTGTGTGGTGTACACAGGTTTGAGTGTGTGTGGTAACAGTAATGTAATTATTTTTGTTTGTACATTTTAATATTGACAGAAAAGCCCAGCATCAATACTGCAGTCCTAGTATACTAAAAATTAGAAATACGACAAAATAAATGGTAATACTAAAAGGATTGGCAAGCTTTAGCTAAATGATGGAACATTGTATAATTTATTAACAGAACTAAATTAAATGAATGTATTATAATGCATTATTGGTAGGAAAAGAAGAAACAAATCATGCACATTTTTCTTTTTAATTATTTTTGCTGGAAACTCGTCATCCTAACATTGACCTATCTGGCCGTGCCCAGGCTAATCATGTCTAAACCTTTCCCAGTGGGAATGAGCTTGTTCACTTCCTGTCTTGCAAGGATACTGTGTCAAGT
The DNA here is from genome assembly GCF_027244095.1 of Hemicordylus capensis. Taxonomy (NCBI): domain Eukaryota; kingdom Metazoa; phylum Chordata; class Lepidosauria; order Squamata; family Cordylidae; genus Hemicordylus; species Hemicordylus capensis. The sequence goes on along the minus strand of NC_069660.1, from coordinate 252,768,888 downwards.
AAAACTCAGTCATATATTGCCCATAGTTTGATCGCTGTAGTCCATGATAGCCATCTTCTCCAGCAGCGAGACCATTGCAGTCGGCAGCATGCCCATGAGACTCTGTGTCAGAAACCCATCACTTCCTGTGTCGTCTCAACTCTCTTCAGTTGTTTACACATTAAATTATACCGAACCCCATTTGCAAAAGCTTGCTTTCTTCTCCTCCTCCTCCCTTCTTTTTTGTTTGCAAGTAACTGGTTTGTCATACTGAAATTGAGTTTATGTGCAGTAACAGCCTAATAACCCAGCAACTTTAGTCACTTATTAAAGTCAAGCATGTGTCTTTGTTTCATGTTGCTAATGATGTGGAACCATAAAGGCCCAAGTATATTTCGCCTGGACGGTGTGGAAGCGAATGCTGAGAGCTCATTACGTGGCTCCCCATTGGAATCCTGCAGGCTTCTGCTCATTGAGGAGACTGTGGGGGCTTTGACAGAATTATTATACTGAATATTTTTAGACTCATTAACTATATCACCAAAGCAAAACATCTCTTCCTTAGATGCAAATGGTTGCAGTGTAGCTTTGCTTTACTTATTGCAGAAAAAAGGATGAAGCTTGAAAACAAGTTAAGGAAAGGACTTTCATGCCTGAATGTTTGAATTTGTAACATATATTCAGCCTGCCTAAACTCTGTTCAATTCATTTAAGCCACCTATCAAATGCCTTTTAAAAAAATGCCCACCATGTTTGGATTCATAGATTTAATCAGTACATGAAGTATATATAATTTTAAGAGTAAAGTTATTGAATAAATAGGATGAGAGAGGGTCTTAATAGTATATTGATGTCGTTAAATTCAAGATTGAGAAACATTTATATAATCTATTAAGACAACTGGAGATGCTTGATGTATGAACTGATCCTGAACTTATTTACTCACTCAGTATAATTCCCACTAAGTTTAATGAGAAGTATGCTTAGGATCGCAGCACAAAACATTCAAGGTCTAGACATTCTACTTTCCTTCTTTTGTCCAGTTATTTTACTTTTTAAATATTACTCAGTATTTAAACCATGTGCTTCTCATTGATTTACTCCACTCAATGGAGTCATTGCATTGTTTTAATTATGTTGTAAACCCCTTTGGGATTATTTTATTGAAAAGCGGTATAGAAATCAAGCAAGCAAAGAAAATAAATAAATAAAATTCAAAGATGAGAACAATGTCAGAAGATATTGGGTCCTAACACTGAAAGTATTTACAGTTATTGGTATAAGTAGTCTTTAAAACTACTTTATTGTAATTTTTTTTTTATTTGAGACTTAAGATGTACTTGAAGAGAAATTATGAATACCATAATATTAATTCTTAAAAGCAAAGACAGAAAGTTGTGTTTATGGCCTGTTGTTTTTTTTAAAGTTCACTTTGAACTGTATAGTGCTTCACTTTTGAATCTTTCTCTGCTTTGGTGGAATTATTAGCTTATATTGTATGTGGAGGCTTGCTTTTTCTATACTACATGACCTAGATAATGGTAAGAGAAAATTTTAGGTGTAAAAACATTTTAAAAATAAACATTATTAGCACATTTTCAATATCTTAACATGAATTATTGTGCCAGATTTCTGTTATCTAAGTGAAATTGCAGCTGTTTTGATGTTAAGGAGGAAACACATTGCTTTTAGTTGTGGTTCACTTGTTGCGCTAGTTTTCTTTGACAATGGTGACAGTGCCTTTATACATCAAGAAATTATCCTCCCTTCTATGTCTGCCAGGGGTCCTAGAGGGAATACTTTACTTTGGAATCATGCTTTCCTTTGGGATTTTAACATTAATACAGCAGTTCTGATCAGTAGCCCATTGTCAAGCAGTTATTGCAAAATATTAAAAGAAAGAGTTGAAAACCTGTCAAATAAAATATTGAATTGAGCTGTGTATGCTCATCAGATAAGGGCAATGCCTGTGTTTTCCCAATGAGCCAGCACTTTAATATATAAAAAGTTTAAAAAGCTGCAGTTTACTTACATATGTTTTGGCAAATTGGGAGCATTGACATGGAGAATGCACTACAATTTCAACAGATATCCATGAAGTTTTGTGTCAAAATACTGAATTTCCACCATATGCGCAGGAGCAAAAATATTTATTATTGTTGAATAGCCACAGAAGAGCTATTGCTCAGGCACAGAGGTGTCAAGGTGGGAAAAACCTTATTAAATCCCAACCAGAGATAGATCCCAAGTTTTAGAAGACAATGCAATATTAAGCAGAAAATGTAGCTCAGCACACTGTGAGAGCCAGAGACAAGACTAAGTTGACCACCTGAGTCAGAGAGCCTTTTCTCACAATCGGTGAGAAAGGGCTTGAAGCGGCAAGGCGAAGAAGCCTTAAAATGCTTACCTTCCCCATGGACAAGCCCTCTGTTCGTGCTGGGGACGGAGATCAACCCCCCAGACATGAAGCTTTCTCCTTGGGCAGTGTGGAGGGTCGGGGGCTGGGATCACTGTTTCCTCTAACGGGGATTCCCAGATGTTGTTGACTACAAATCCCTAGCTGCAATGGCCTTTGGCTGGGGATTATGGGAGTTGTAGTCAACAACATCTGGGAATCCCTGTTAGAGGGAACACTGGCTGGGATGCATTGCCCCAGCCCCTGGAACTCCTATAATACACCGTGCAAGTGTGCTGTGCATTATGGGGATTCTGATGCTGGCCGGAAGCCCCACAGTCTCCCAGCCCTGGCTACAGCCAGAACTGGCAGACGATTACAGAAACCAGGCTAAGGGAGCACTCACTCCCTTCACCTGGTTTAAGCTGCGGGCTCCACAGGCCAGTTTGCCGCTGCGGTGGTGCCGGCAGCTGCTAGCCTCCTGCTGCTTCTCATGAGCAGCCAAGAGCAGGCTTGGCTGCCTTAGCCCGCTCTTGGCTGCTTGTGAGAAGAGCCTCCGAGAGTCAGTAACTTGCAGTATTGCTCTAATGCTGGAATGGGCTGAAATAGTCCAGCAGGGAGATGTGTGTCTTAGACCCTGCATCCCTGAATGAGTTATGTTGTCACTCAAAAGGACCTGCTTTCTTCCTGAAGTTTTGCTCTGGTGGGGCTATGATGTCTCCTCCTGCTTTGGTGACTAGTGTGGTGGTGACAACAGGGTTGCCAGAGCTGAGCATCTTTCTCAGTAGTCTTCAGGATCTGAAGGTGTGAGCAATGAAACCTCAGGAGTAGGGATTTGATATATTATATTTCTTAACTAGACTTCTTTTCCACCATCTATACAAATCTCTGGCAGTGGCTGCTTCCCAAGAAGGTCCTTGGGGAAGCACCTTGGTCAGCACATTGTGAGAGCCAGAGACGACTAAGCTGACCACCTGAGTCAGAAAGCCCTTTCTCACGATTGGTGAGAAAGGGCATAATCGGTGAGAATGAGAACTGAGAGCCCATTCTGCTAATGTAAACAATTCTGTATCAAGGTTCTAAGCCAACAGGCCAGTTTAAAATGAACCAGCCCATGGCAAGATTGGCTATCCAAAATATCTGGGACATGGCTTTGATGACCAAACTTGGTTAGATTCAGGGAAAGCAGGACTTCAGAGTTTAAATGGAATTTGTTTATCAAGTGTTGATATGATAAAACATATGACAATATTAATCCATTTGTTATTATTAGGCCTATACTGGAATAAGATTAAGTTAAATATATATGTTGGTGTTATGCTGTGTTTTATAGTATTGTTATAATTCTGTTTTATAAACTGGCATATTTTAGTATTTTTTTTTTAATGTGCCAGCGCTCCTTGTGACATTATGAAAGTCTAGTCAGTTAAGCCTTTTTCTGTCAGCAGTATGATTCTCATAGAGTTTTAAAAAACCATGCCCAAACTCCGGGTGTTACTAAGTATTGTATATTAAATAGCTAGAAAGCAAATTGCTACTTCTGCTTGAAGTATCTGAAATACGTTTGCTTGAATAAATCTACTTGTTTAACTATTATCCACTTTGCCTGGATGCTTCAAGCACCTATCACTAGCATTGCCAGGTTGCAAATGAAGGAAGAGGGATGTACATTTACAAGCTTAGCTTGGTCATTGTACATTTGCCCATTGCACCTTCACTGTGACTGAGGGGAAGAGATCAGTCAGAAAATGAGAGGGGCGAAAGGGTGCCAGGTTAGGAAATAGCAGAGTCTGTCTTACCTCATGTTACATTGCGGCATCTAGAAGACTGAAGAGGTACAATTGCCATTTGTTTGTTACTGCACAGGTCGCTAGATATCTTGGGTCCTTCTGCTCTTCCTAGAGCCGCTCCAACTCCTAAGGGGAATATCTTACAGTGTTCACACACATAGTCTCCCATTCATATGCAACCAGGGTAGACCCTGCTTAGCAAAAGGGATCAGTCATGCTTGCTACTATAAGACCAGCTCTCCTCCCACTATCTGTCTTGTGTGTGTTTAGAGTGGCACCAGAGCAGTTCTGAGAGTGAAAAACACGTGAAGTCATGCAGAGCAACCTTTGTACCATGATGCAGTCCATCCACCCATCAGGCTGTTTAGTCAATCCACAGAACTATAACAGAACTTTTACCATCTCAAGGGGATTACTCTTTTCCCCCACAATTAATATTGTGTAATCAAATATAAGCATTCTTAAAACACTTTCTTGCCAGTTTAAGATCTGTGCCTTATGCAGATTAGAAATGTTCAACCTGTCTCCACATTTTTTCTGCATAATTATGTGTCTGTATCTGACATCTAATGAATTTCCAGCTAGAAAAGATAAATATTGAAGTTGCACTTTATTTACCAATTAATGAAGCTGGGTATAGAAAAGAAGCAGAATTAAGATTAAAATTATAATCTTTTAATCAGTGCTCTAACTTAAGTTAGTGCTCTAACTTTATAGTTTTCCTTAAAAAGTACTTCAAAGTTAGCTGGAAACGGCAATCCTGGAAAGAGACTGAAAACACACCCCTATTGGCTGTTGCGATTATGACATCACTTTCTTGTTCTGCACTGGGCAGAAATACTGCTTCTCTGCCTTCTTCTTTGCTGCCAATTAATAGGCCTTAAAATTATTAAGATGAGCAAACTACATGGTGGTGGGAGGTGAAGGAATCATCCAACTTTACTACCAAGTAATGAGGAGGTTGCAGCTCTGATTTGGGTGGGATAATGCCGGGGTGCGGGAACTGAGGAACTCTCTCTTTCTCTGATACTGCAGGCCTTTAGTGTATGAGGCTGTGGCAGCTCTGATTTGGGGACATACTGGACAGGGCCTTAGGAGCCCTTTCTGTACCACCATTTGTAGTGATCTTAGGGTGGAATTGGAGAGGGGGAAGCAGTAGGCAAGCTACAGACACCATATTTGCAAAGGAGTGATTACTTCATTACACTGAAAGACCAAGGAATCTGTGTTTCCTGAGTCTCTCCCAAGTTCCTAAAGGGGAAATGCCAAGAAGATGAAGATAGGAGCAGAGCAGGAGTGGGCTGGCTAACATATCTGCAGAGAGTAAAGTGCAGTTTTACTTTAGAGGTGGGAGGCCAGCTAATGTTGGTAGAAAGAAAAAAGCACTCTGCTGGGGATGTGCAAAACCAGTTCTGCATGCTTGCAAAGGAGAATCCAGTAAGGATTCCCTTTTACAAGCAACCCTTATGGGGTTGAAAAGGGTGGGCAGGGGAGATCTCCTTATGCACCGCTGTGGCAGTGTGGCTCCTTGGTGGTGGCTCCCCTAGGCCCCGATGGCACTCCTCTTCATCAGTATGGGCTGGTGGGGGCCCGGTTCAGGCCTCGGGAAGTCTGAACCGGGGTCCCGCTGATAGGAAGAAATGTCGGTGAAGCCTAGGGGAGCCGCCTAGGACCTCCCACCCACCCTCCCTTTTCAACCCCATAGGGTTTCCCCCTTTGCTTGTAAAGGGGAATCCTTACCAGATTCCCCTTAACAAGCATGCAGAACTGGTTGAACTGAGCTGAACCTCTTGTGTTTACAAGGGAAGCAGTTATAAAACAGTGCCTTATCTTTTTGCGTCTCCAAAAGGCTGAGTAAATAAAATTGTTTTTACTTGACACCAAAAAGAGAAAGAAATGAATCAAAGAAACGGTGAGGAAATTCCACAGTTTGGGTGTCAACAGAGACAAGGCCTTGTCCCTAGTCTCCACCTGCATTACCTTCAGTGGTGGGGCACCCAGAGCAGGGCCTTCCATGAAGATCTCAGCATGCATATAAGTTCATATTGAAGCAGACACTCATTCAGATATTCTGGTATCAGACAGCTTGGGGGTTTAAATGTCATATCAAAACCTTGAATTGTACCTAGAAACCAAAGAGAAATCAGTGATCTTTCAGCACCAGAGCAATCTGTTCAGAATCCTGAGTTCCAGCTAACAAACTATCTGATGCACCCTGGACCAGCTGTAGTTTCCAAATACATTTCAAGAGTAGCTTCATATAAAGCACATTACATTAGTCTATTGTGCAGTGCATGTCCTGTGTGCTTTTTACCCACTCTCATTTTATCCACTGAGAAGAAATAGCTAACACATCTCCCTGACCAATCCTACATTTCAGGGGCATAGCAAGGTTGGAGTGGGCCCAGAGACAAGATTTTAAAATGCCTCCCCCCCACTCACTGAAGTAATATATATACATATACGTGTGTGCGCGCGCGCGTGTGTGTGTGTGTATCCAACCTATGTGCCACAATAGAACATCATCCTAAACTATTTTTTAAAAGGTTTTGTAAACTGTGAACTATGCAAGTCAGTTATGGTACTAGAGAAAGACATGCTGTTCTCATAGCTCCATGTCTTAACACTCACATCAGTTTTGGAGGATTAATACAACTGAAGGAAGCCTGGGCAGGTGCGTGGCTGGGGGAGTCAGTCATGTGACTTGCCTCTGGCCCAAGGCAGTGGGCTCCCAGACAACTGTCTCCCCTTGCCCTATTATACTTATGCCCCTGCTACATTTCCCTACCCAGCCTCACCCATTACGGGGCCAGACAAGTAAAATTCTCCTCCCTCTACAAACATCTTCACTTCTTAATCCCCTAAATTGGTCTCCCAAACCAGTTTGCAGGGTTTGTCTGTCTTCACTAGTTGCTTGCAGGATACCTACAACTTTTTATAGTAGTTTCCAGGGGCATGAATACCTCCAAGATAATGACACTGTAACTAGAGAGGAAGCTGCCATTGCCAGCGGTAATGGGAGGCAAATGACCCGGGCACGTAAATAGCCACTATGCATGCACAGTGGCCTTCAAAATGTCCACCGCAAGCTGGGAGAGGGCTGAAAAGGCCCCAAAACAGGCCTTAATGGCCTTAAAAAGACAAGGGGAAGGTTAGCTGGGGAGGGGGAACCTTCTGAGACCCTCACAGACGTGGCAGTACACCCTGCAGGCCAGGTAAGTCTTAATTTTTTTAATAACTTAGAACCTCTGAACCAGCTACGAGCTGGCTCAAAGTTCGGCTGGAGGTCAAGCCGCCCCGGTTTAATGGTGAACCAGCCTGACTTTGAGCCGGTTTGCACATCCCTATCTTCATATGCTCTGTCATTCTGTGATGGTTCTGAAGAAAGGAATAAACTTTGGGGCAAGCATCAGAGTAATAGTTTTCGGAATGTATCAATACTGGGAATTGTTGTGAGTCTCAGTGCACCTTTAATCATTTATGCCTTTTTCTAATATGAGGAGAAGTTTGAGAAATACAGTTACTGCCAGTATTGAAAAGTGAAGAATAAGATTCAGACCACAAGAAGTCATTTAAGAGCAGATATGTATGGTGTGTGCAATATGCACATGACTTATAATAGTATATATATTCCTGATCATGATATTGAATAAACAGAACTGTTCAGCTATTAAATATAAATATATTATTGTTTACCTGTCAAATTAATCTCAAAGAATATATACATGATTGTCTTTAAGTGTCAGTCAGTTTCTTGCTAAATTTAACCTAATCTGTTAATAGAATTGTAATTCTGAAGTAGATGGTGTCTCATGTGCTTTGGTATGATTTTTATAATGTTGAGCACCATATTTGTTCAACTAATTACTACAATATCTTATTGATTTTCAACATCCTGCTTCATTTCTAACACATTTTGATTTTGTAAATGGTACACATCCCTAAAATTAGATACCACAGTGCATTAAATTATAATTTCTCTTCTACTGTGAGATGTTTATCATTTTTTATTTTGGATGTTCTTGTACCTAACAATAAGAATAGATTAAATAGATGATTGGTCTCCAATGCATACTAATTAGCTGACCGTGACCAAGGAATCTGGTAAATTTTCTTTGGAGGACTGAATATAAATGAAATCATATTTGTCACCAATTTAACTTCTATTATTCATTTACTACAGTCTGTTTTTCATTCTGTTGTATCCCAGTGATAAGGGATTGGATCCTTATATTTTTCTGATTTTTTTCAGTAACAGGTTTCTGATATTTCCATCTGAGCCCTACTTACGCTATGACTGGCTTAGTAATTCATCAAGCTTCTTCTGTAAAGAAACTGAAAATATGTGTCTGTTTTTTTATAATTCCTCAGTTCTGGATTAATTTTTTCAACAATGACCACATAGGCTTTTCAAGCAGGGAGAGTCGCTCCTGGCCTTGTTGCAAATGCAGTGCTGGCTGGAATATGCTTGAAAACGGGGGGGGGGGTGTGCGGCTCCATTTGTGAGAGTGCCATGCCCCCTACATCTGACGTCAGACACAGGGGGCGTGGCTGGGGGGTGGGCGCCGCCGCCGAGCTGAATCAGGGCCGTCTGCGGATTTCTTATGCACCTGATACAAATAATTATTTCATATAGAGTCCACAGTGAACCAGAAATCATCTTTCTTAGATTTCTTAAAAAACTACAAATAGAGAAAATCAAAATCTGGCTTGTAACTCATTAACATCTTAACTATTATTGGCAAAGACATATAAAAATAGATTCAGATCATTTTAGGACACCAGTCAATTAACCACTCTGATATTGGCAATTGTGTCAATTGTCTGCTTATTATTGATAATATCTGATTATGGTCATATATTCCAGAAAGTCAAGAATGTCTTTATGTAGATGGTGGCCTACCTTTTTAATTGTGTAATGGGCCCTATACAGGCATTCATTCCAGGTAGGGAAGGAGGGGCTTGGGGACATGTCTGCTGGAGCTGTCTCTGACTTGCATGCATTCCTGTATGCACAATACATACCCTGGAAAAATGTGTGGTGTGGATTGCACATATGGAAGCCTGTGTCAGCTGTATACATAGGTATATACATATAGGTGTATGTGCTTAGGCTCTGTGTACACAGGACGTTTGAATGAACAGAGGTTAAGGGTGGGGCTGGTGGGCAGAGCCCAGTCCCTCCACCTTCAAGAGTTTATTTCTATCCAGATGGGTGCCTGGACAGGACAACGGTTTCGTTTGATAATAAAGGCAGGAATTAGAGTCTCTTGTTGCCCCCTCTTTCTCTCTCCATTTAACAGTAGGCAGCCTTTGTCCTGCTTTACACCCTTATTTTATAATGCTCTGGACTATCCCTGGCACCTAACTTATTTTTTTAAATTGAACTCTTGAATTTAAATGATGTACATTTATATGTGATTAACATTGTTAGTTATAATTACAGTCCTTTACAAATTAATTTCATTTGTTCTTAACAGTTAACTTGGCTTTTAAAAAATAATTAACATCAACTTTTCTGTCTTCGCAACTGTTCCACTAAATTAATGCTGTAAACATATGGCCATTATTTCACCATATTTGCCTAGTCAATTTTGACCAGTCAAAGGAGTAACAAAGAGTAGTGAAAAAATGCATATGAAAAAACTGATCAACTATATGCACATCTAATGTGATAACAAATATCCAAACTTCTTTTGAGGATGTTTGAAGATCTTCTACTATCTAGAATGTTTTGAAGGAAATTGAGATGTGCCGAACATTTCGACCATGAAATGTTTTGACTTGAAACGGGCCATTTCAAGTGTTTAGAGTTCAAAATAAAATGGGCCTTTTAGAAGGGCCTGTTTCACTCTCAGAGCAGAACAACCCTCTTTCAATCGAAATGTTGCAACATTTTAAGCATGATTTTGGAGGCCTGTTTTCCCCTTGTGATTGGTTTTCTGGCACAGGCTTCCAATTGGTTTGTGATTTCCTTGCTTCTTGGTTAGCTTGTTATCATACAAATCAAGTGTTGTCATGGGCAACTGTACATTGGTTGGGGGGAGGGGGAGGGGAAACACAAAAGGAGGGAATCTCAAATTCAAAATGTATTCAAAGGGACTGGGAGGCAGAAAGAACCCTTCTTGAAGAAGAGGATACATTAAGAACAGAGAGGAGGAAGGAAGGTTTGATTTTGTGGCTTTCTTTTCTTAGCACTGAGTATAAAATGCTGTGCTATTGGTGCTATAACTATCTGGTTTTGCTGGAACTCAGATTGACAGAGGCAGAACTTGGGTGCCTCCCTGCCTTGAATTGTGATTTGGTTTGTTTATGAGATAGTGTTGTGGTGAGAAATGGATGCAGCACTCTCACTCGCCCGTTCTCTCTCTCTCTCTCTCTCTCTTTCGTAATTTTTCTTGGTGATTGCTATGATGAGCTCCATGCCTGGCCTTGGGACTAGCTTGTGTTTTACTCACTGCTCTGCAATCTGCATTGCAAGGTATACTCAGTCAAAAAAGTGGCTGAAGTTGCTCTCGTTGAGCTTATGGCTATGCTTGCTGATAAGTAAGGGTGCTGCTGTGGCAGCTGTTGCAATGCTAGGAAGTAACGTAAGGAGTCATAATTGTGTGTGAGAGAACAACTGGTGTCAGTTATGTTACTGCAGGGCAGGCACTGTGGCTTAGGGGTGTGTGAGCTGGCTTGAGGTCGAGCCAGTTCGAGCTTGAACTGGCTTGGCTCAAAGACTCAACCTCAAGCCAAATTGGGTGCAGTTCAGCTCGAGGTCAAGCTGAACCGGCCAAGCCAGTTTGGGCCCAGTGTGAGGGTGCCTGAGTCATGCAAATGGCCAGTGCGTATGCACGGCAGCCCCAAAAATGGCCACTGCACTGTTTTGACAAAGCATTCCAGCCATTTTGCATTTTGTTTCGAGCTTGAAACAGAATGTAAAATCCATTTCATGTGCATCCCTAGAAAGAGACTGGGTGGTGTAAGACAGTGTTTTAAGGTTTTATGTCATTAAACACTCTTAAAATATATTGCCTGATCCATGACTGACAGGAATTAACAGTTGTTACTGAAGCAATAGTACTATATAGTTACAGTTTTCTAACATAAGTTATAGTCTTCACACAGTGCTTAATTAATCTATGGAATTTGCTGCCACATCAAGATGTCATGATCACTAACTTAGATGGCTTTAAAAGGGGGATTAGACAAATTCATGGAGGACAAGTCCATCAATAGCTGCTTGTCTTAATGACTATATGCTCCCTCCAGGTTTAGAGGTGGTATACTTCTGAATACCAGTTAGATGTGAAGAACTCACTGATAAACCATTGTTTATGTTTGTATATGTTCCTTGGTCTGGAGGTTAGTGAGGTAAGTATGGCAACTGTTGCTAGCTACTAGGATTGACAGGAAGGGTTCCATGGATCTCAGAACCTAGGGTCTAAACATTCTAAACTAAATGGCCCCAGGTGTTGTAGCCTTGCCTCATGAGGAAGGTGCTCTAGGCCCCTGGTTGCCCTCTTCTGAAACTTTTCCATTTCTACAATATCCTTTTTTTTACATGTGGTAACCAGAATAGTACACAGTACTCCAGGTGTGGTCGCACCATAGCCTTGTATAAGGGCATTATAATATTAGCAGTTTTATTTTCAGTCCCCTTCCTAATGATCCCTAGCATGGAATTGGCCTTTTTCACAGCTGCCGCACATTGAGTCGACACTTTTAACGAGCTGTCCACCATGACCTCAAGATCTCTCTCCTGGTTAGTCACCGACAGCTCAGATCCCATTAGCATATACTTGAAGTTGGGGGTTTTCGTCCCAATGTGCATCACTCTACACTTGCCAACACTGAACCGCATTTGCAATTTTTCGCCCACTCACGCAACCAAAAACAAACCTTTTGTACATTATGAGAAAACTGTGAAGTTTTCTAAGCAATGGTGCTTGTTTTTCATATATTAGTCCTACGAGTTCAAGAGAAATACACACTTTGATTCTCCCCCTTTCATATTAATTGAGGAGAAATTTTAATATTGAGATTAAAATATTGAAATTTTAATGTGAAATTTTAATATTAAGACCCTCAAGCAGCCTGTTTTTGCAGGCTTTTAACTGAAATTAATTTTAATAACCTGTTTTATTTTCTGATATTGTTTTTATTGTGTTTCGTGGGATTTTAATCTGTTTTTACACTTTTATATTATGTTTTAAATTTTGTACACCACCTAGAGATGTACATATTAGGTGGTATAAAAATATGATAAATAATAAATATTTCTACCAAGTCTTGCTTTGCTATGGTCTAATGAGTAATGTAAATAAAACCTATCTAATCTAATCTGTACCTTGACCCATTTTATCTGTCTAATCTACACCTTGCCTCTGAACGTTCCAACTGTTCTGGGAGCCATTTTGAAATCCAAAATGGCACTCTATTGGCCCCTGCATATGCACAGTGGCCATTTGTGTGGTCAACACCACCATGCAAATGGTCACTGTGTGTGGATTCTGAAATGGTGTGTGGGATGTCTCAGGACGTTTCTAATGTTCCAAGATCATTCCATTGGACCAACTGGCTTGACAACCGTTCCACACATTTTGTGTTCCATTTCAAGCTCAGAATGGAATGCAAAATGTGTTCTGACATCCCTAGAAGACACCAGCAACAGCCACTGGAGCGATGCTATCTTGGAATTGAATATAAGAGAATATAAGAGAATCACCACTTTAAAAAGGTGCCTCTTTGCTTTGTTGGGAGTGGTACACAAAAGGAGGAGAAAGCCATTTCTGCTAATTGTGACAAACCTGACAAATGGTCAGTTGAAAAAGACCATGCAGCAGTGTTATTCCCTCCACCCTGTATTTGGTCTCTGTGTCCCTTTTCATGCACTTAAGCCACACTCTTCACAACTTACAGCTGAAATTCCTAGATCCACTACCTTACCTCTGGCCAAAATACATAACATTTCACCCAAGAACAACAGGTTTTAGAATTATATTCAGTGTACACATTGAGGCTGACAAACAAAATATAGTATAGTCAAATATAAATGGCACCAAAGCTATAAATGATGCAAGTTGAAATTCACCAGTTTACTTTCTATGTTCCAGACACTTTTCCTCCCTGTGATCTCAACAGTCTAAATAATTCTGATTAGAATAAAAGCTAATTAAGAGGTTTGGTTCAAGGATGCATCTAACAATTGTGTAAGAATTACAACTGAAATAATAATTTGCAAACAAGTAAAATAAAACAAAGATTTGTGTAAGTAGAAAAATCTAGTGTTTAAAAATCACTGTAATTGTTCAGTCAAAGCACTAGCATAGCAAAGGTTTGTTTATCCCAAGGAAGTAGACTAGCAATGGTCACAGCAGATAGATACTGTGAAGAAGAATATTAGCTCATATTGGTTACTGCCTTTTCTTGTAAGCACACCAGCAAATCACCTTTGTGTTTTATGTTTCCCTATATTATTTTAAGAACATTAAATCATATAATTAGAAACTGAATTTCTAGATTCATCTTAAAAATACTTCTTCATGTTTTATCATATAATATTGCTGCTTGTCTCAAAGCATTCAAACCTGGACTAATACTAAAAGAACTAAAGTGATGCTTTCCCTCTCTACTTCTGTTAGGCTTTTATTCATTTCTAAATTAGATACAGGTTGTTGACAAAAGAGCTTCATTTAAATGAGCTATAAAATCTTTAACAACAATCCTCTGTGGAACAGATTTGACAATAAAGAAATATCTTTTTACCTAGGCACTTGGAGTAGTAGCATAGTATTAAAAGATAAATATTAGCTAGATTTTGCTCATAATTCTGTCTTTCTTGCATTGCCAAAGCCTGTCGAGTTGTTTTGTCACTGTTTGCGTTGTAACAATGAATGGTAGCGATATGGCTTATATAGTTTACTTAGTATGCGACATTGCATTATTAAATTAATACGGCACATGCTGGATTGCCTGATATGTTTAATTATCATTTGGAAAAGAAAGGACATTTAGAAAACCCACATTTTCTGCAAGGCCTTTGGTTTAACACCTTAATCCTCAACTGAAACCAAGCTTAAGTACATGTAACTGCATTAGTTCACATTCATCCTTTGCTATCCTTGTCACTCTCTCTCCTCCTGTTGGCTTTGTGAGCACTTCGTAGGCAGGAACCTGTTGTCCTGTTGTTTATGAAACTCTCAAAACCATCATGTATATTATTAATCCAAGTTTATGGGAGAGAAATATGGACCTTGGCCAGGATCCAAAGAGATCTCTTGCCTATGTGAGCCCAAGGGCTTGTGCACCCGGTGGGATATTGTGACATTTTCCCTTTGAACAGCAGGCCTGTCCCCACACTTTTGAAGCTTTCCTCAGGTTCCATGCAGTAATAGAGAGGGGATTAATGCTGTTAATGAAGCATTAGCATGCCCCTTGGGCATTCAAACCATGGTCTGGGCATTAAAGCCCTAGTGTCTAGAACCTGAAGCCTGATTCTTGTGGCTACTTGATATGTCTGTAAAGTCATCATTGGATTATTTTTACTCATCATGTTGGCACGATCATGTTCATATGATGCCACTCTCATATGGTAAAATCAAAAGTTATCAAGTTATTAGCACTATTAGTCTACTAAGCTTGTGTTTCTCAAACAGCAACCCACCCCACTATCGCATGGTAAAACAACTGAAACTGAGAGGATTGTTAAAAGCAATTTGTGGTATGTCATTTTGGTTTGCGGTTCAAAGTAGAAAAATCCCACTGAAAGCCCATTGTCCCCACACCCCAGTCCCGAGGAGGACACAGATGCAATCGGCTTGGATAAAAGGGGCCACAACTTTATTAATATGGTACAATCAGCAAATTGTGCAAAACAGACTCCACCCCGCAACAGTGCAGGCCTAACTAAGGCCGGATTAGAACTTTGCTATCCTCACCCATGCCTAAAATGGATGATACACCCTGACTCAGAACAGGATAAACCCACTTCATCCCCCTCATTCTCAACCCCTCAGGGTCAGGGCAACTTCTACAGTTTCACACACCCCAAGCCGCTCAGCCTTTAATGTTTATGAAGCCCTGAAGCAGGTTTCCTGGCGAATCAAAGTCCCTGAGCCTCAAAGCCTCTGAGGACCAATTGACCAATCTACCCTTCTTAAACTGTCCAAGGGTGCTCACCTATCTCAAACCCTTATACACCTCCAGCCATCCCTCACGGTACCTGCCCAGCTGTGACCTTCCTAAAACTAGGAAATGCAGAATGGAGTGGGCAAAAAGACCCCCAGCACAAAGGAAGAGGAGGCGAGGGGGCTGCTCAAGCGGTGCGCGGTTCCTGCCATCCGACAAGCCCCAACCAATTGGGGCGCTCCTAGGGACTGTGCTGAGGGGGTGGGACAAGGAACCATCCCCCAGCACAAGGCTGTAGGATGGGAACAATCTCCAGTGTGACAGTTTCACAAAATCTTGTATGATAATTGCAGACATTCTTTCTGAATTGGACTATTAATAAGAGGTACTTTCACTTTAAAAAATATTGGATTGCCTTTTATAATAAAACTACTGTATATTTGTGCAAATGGAAAGAGGTGGAGAAGCAATTTTTTACCAATCCTCCCTTCCCTCTGCAGCCCACAAAAGTCTGCTCCTAAGGTTCTCCCAACTCCCAGGGACATATTTTCAGGCAGCAAAGGGATTTGCAGAGGGAAAGGGGGATGAGGGAAAATCATTCTTCTCCCCTTTGTGTGAGTAGAGTATCTTTCATTTGCATAAGTACTAGTCTGGGTGTTGCCCATTGCTTTTGCTAAATAAATGTAAACTTCAATTAGAGAAATAAATACATGTTGATTACTAAAGTAATGTACTGACATACTTGGAACACCATAAAACAGTATGGCCCACATGTTCTGCAGCCACAGGAGAGCAGAATAAAGGCTGCAGCTTTGCAGGGAGCAAAGGATTGTTCGGCTGCTGAGCGTGGGCAGAGGAGATGGGGAAATAATTTTGGCTTCTCTCTCCTCCCTCTAAAATCCGTTTTTACTTGCAGAAATATTTCCCTGAGGGTTGTGCAGCCCTTAGGATCATATTTCTGCAAGTAAAAATGACAGAGGGCGGGGAGAAAATCTAAAATTGAGCTAAAATTGCTTCCTCCTCCCTTATGCTTAGCTGCAGAACAGGACATTGCTGCAGCTATGCTGCAGCATCTCATGAGGATGCAGCCCTCTACTATTCTCCTATGGCTGAGGAAAATGTGGGCCTATATAAATACTGGCTGACATCAAGACTAACAAAGCCTACATGCAGTAGGCTGCATTCCAGAGTAAAGATCATTGGCACTCATGCAAGGGGTGCTATTTTCACTGATCTCCCCTTTCCTCTGAAGCACATGAAGCCTCCTGAAAATATGTTCCTGAGGTCACACTGTGAGTGCGACCACAGAACAGAGGAAATTGAGGCTCAGCAACAATCTCCACCTGCATGAGCACCTGCAGGGCTTTAGTCTGTAACTCTGCATGCATGGAGGGTCTGTAACTCTGCATGCATACTTTTTTGTATGCTTGCTTCATTAGCTTGGATGTCAGCCAGTAAGTATTATTCAGTATTGTAGCTGTTTTCATGACAGCAATTTTGCTTAGATTTTTCCAAAATCATATTTTGGCCAAAAAAACCCTGAGTGTTGAAATATATGTTTGAAAAGGCCATTGATTTATATAGATTCTGTGAATTTACTGCTTTAGCTACCTTCAATTTAAAGAAAACTGTTTAAAGACTAGATTTAGGCACAGTACAAAGTATTGGCCACCAAAGAATGGTTCTGTCCTACGATGTATTGTTTACATCATAGGACGGAACTGTTTTCCTGCTAACTGAGCAAACAGGCACCTTTTAATTTAGCAGGGGGAAAGCAACTGGTCCTATCCATTCTTCAGCACAGAATCCTTCCAGTGGCTGTTGCTGGTGTCTAACTTATGTTTCTTTTTTAGATTGTGAGCCCTTTGGGGACATGGAGCCATTTTATTTATTTATTTATATCTATGTAAGCTGCTTTGGGAACTTTTGTTGGAAAGCAGTATATAAATATTCATCATATTCATTGTTGTCGTATTGTTATTTGTGCATTATTTTTATTATTGACTTCAACAGGCTGGAAGATTTCCAAAGAAATAGTATACCATTGTAATCTGGTTGACAAGAATGTTTAGAAAGGTTATATAGTGACAATAATGATTGACATATTACTGAGACTATTGTGACATAACTTTAAAAAAAATGGGGGGCAGGATCCAAACTAAGATAGTTATGACTAAGCACCATTGAAAGCAATGAAATAATTTAGTCATGACTAACTTCTTAGGATTTAGGAGTTAGTCTGGATTCTGCTCATTGTTTTAAAATATTTATTAAAGTTTGTCTAATGTGGTGTTTTTTTTTAAAAAAAAGTTTTATGCCTCTAAAATAAATAAATGTGGCCAAGATCCAAAGAGCTACTTTAGGTATACCCAAGGACTAGGGCATGCCCAGTGGGATTTTTGCCTTTAAACAAATTCCTGTGGTGATCAAATTTTGGTCACCACATCTAAAAAAAGGACATTGTAGATCTGGAAAAGGTGCAGAAGAGGGCAACCGAGATGATCAGGGGCCTAGAGCCTTTCTTATGAGGCAAGACTACAACACCTATGGCTTTTTAGTTTAGGAAAAAGACAACTGCGGGGAAACATGATGGAGGTCTATAAAATCATGCATGGTGTGGAGAAAGTGGATAGAGAGAAATTCTTCTCCCTCTCACATAACACTAGAACCAGGGGTCATCCCATGAAATTGATTTCCAGGAAATCTAGGACCAACAAACTGAAGTACTTTTTCATACCACTTATAATCCACTTGTGGAATTCTCTGCTTCAAGATGTGGTGACAGCCAACAACCTGGATGGCTTTAAGAAGGGTTTGGATAACTTCATGGAGGAGAGGTCTATCAACGGCTTCTAGTCGGAGGGCTGTAGGACACCTCCAGCCTCAAAGGCAGGATGCCTCTGAGTACCAGTTGCAGGGGAGTAACAGCAGGAGAGAGGGCATGCCCTCAACTCCTGCCTGTGGCTTCCAGCGGCATCTGGTGGGCTGCTGTGCGAAACAGGATGCTGGACTAGATGGGCCTTGCTTGGGCCTGATCCAGCAGGGCTGTTCTTATATTCCTATATAGTATTATAGGCTGCTTTTGAAAGTTCCCTGGCTTTCAAAGTGGTTTGCCATGTAGGGCAAAGATGGGAGTGGGGTCGCTGATGTTCAAGAAATAACAACGCTCTCTAGGAACATGGACTGAACATGGACTGAACATGGACCATTCTTACAATCCCGGCCTCAAATATATAAATATATTTTAAATGAGTATTAGATCATTTGCTTTGTGGATTATTTTCAGATGTGAATGGCATGTATGACCAGATGTAAAACTGCTATGCCAGGTATCAGAATTATTTTGATAAAGTTAGGATAATTACAAATAATGGCAATACCAATACAAAATGAAGACGTACTTGTTTCCCCAGGCCTGCAACTGAGATCCGATTTTTAAATTTTAATGTGTTTTTAACATGTTTTAATATAATTTTTTATCTTATAGTTTTAAAATGTGTTATATTTTATGTTTTAATTCTGTACACCACCTCGTGATTTTCATACTAGGAAGTATATAAATTCAATCAATCAATCTATCTATCAATCAAGGTAAATAATATGGTTGAGATAAATGTCAAATGTGTTTAATATTCTTTTTGAGACTGAGTTGTTTTGCAGTTAGAAATATGTATAAGAATAAATTATCTTTATATATTTGTGTGTGTGTGTGTGTGTGTGTGTGTGTGTGTGTGTGTCCGTGAGTGTACAGACAGATATAGTAGTGTCACTTTCAGCGGCTGCCTTAACTGCAATTTAGTGCAGTTAGATGCTTTTGTGTCACATGGTTATAGCTAGGTAGATTAATAGGGAGTTCTATGTGGAAATTTCTTTCCTGTTATTGTTCTCCCTTAGCTGCTGATGGTGGAGTTAATTCTCTTTAGTTTTGTCATGCTCTGAAGCACACATTGCCAAGCTATGATAAGCTTTACAAGGAAAAATGAGCCACAGTGTCCATCAAAGTCTTAAACTTGCATTTTAAACTTTGGCCTGACCTGATGTGCCATTCAAAATGCTTCAAAAGATTATTTTTTTAAGAAAGGTTCAATATGTCCCGAGGCTATCGGTTTTGAGTTAAACTGGGTGAAGTAGAAATATTTTACTCATCAGCTTTGCAGTCACAGAGTTTGCCTCAGCTAGAACAAAACTGCTGAGGCATTTAGAGAAAATTAACCCCCCATCCTGGCAGCCAGATGTGACTGGTTTCTGATGAATGCACATGAGTGGGCTGAAAAATCAAGAGACTGTGAAATTCCTGTCAGGTCCGTACAGTGCAGAATGGGCTATTGACTGCTTTCTATATTTCCCTCCATCATTCTTCTTGAACACTGCCATTAATTTCCTCTCCCACTCTGACTTATTTTTTCCCCTTTCCTCTTTTAGCTCTCTCGGCTGCAAAGCAAGATGCACGGGGTATTGGTGGAGTGCTTCAAACTGCGAGGCCTCTATAGCCAAGCGGGGCTGGCGAAGTTCCAGGCAGCTTCTCATGAGAATGTTCAGAAAATATTAGCTGTGCAGGTAGGTGATTGCAGGGAAGTAGGAAAGATCATTCTGATCTAGATTGAAAAGCAAATGATGGGTAGTGTGATGAAGCATTAAAACCATATCCCATCAGAGTTTTGTAAATTTTTAACCTCTTTAATAAACTGGAATTGCATGAAGGATGAATCCAGTAGTACATGTACCAAAGATAGATATTTTTTAAAGAGGAAGTCACATTTTTTCTCAGAAACCTTTAAAAATATTATTATTATAAATACTTTTATTCTTAACAGTTGGAAAAATCAAAGGCATTACTAGGGTTGTTAATATATTATACAATATGCTACAGAACACTCCTTTCTTCTCGTGTTATTGTCATTACAAATAATATGATCAGTTTTTCTCATCTGATTTCCTTTGCATAGATTACCTGTTTAGCTAAAGACCATAGCTTCATATAGGATCTAAATGCATAAGAAAGAACATTTGCTTATAAGGTTCAGCTAAGATTACCACATGTTCACTGGAGTTTTATGCAGAACAATCCTATGATGATTGTGAGTGTGTGTGTGCGCGCGCGCACACGTGTGTGTGTTAATGACTCTGTAGGATGGCTCAAATAGTTACTTACATCCCCTAAAACAGTAGCATTTCTATAAAAACACATCTCCTGTAGCTGATAGTCATAACTGGATGGTGCTGGAGAAACTTCTGTTTAAAAAATGGCCTCAGAGGAATTAAAATACAGGTGGCCCTCGTTATCCATGGACACTGTATCTGCAGTCCTGAATATCTGCAATTGGGTCTTAGAGGCACTGTTTCATTATTCACTGGTAGAAAAATAGGCGGAATTTGTCTATCTGCAGTTTTGAGTGGCTGAATATGATCCGAAAATTGCTTCCAATTTCATTTCTGGTTGCTATTTTCCAGCAGAGAGCCATTTTGTAGCTCTGTGGGTTTTTTTAAGTCTATATTTTGGTGAATATTAAACCATTTGTGGGGTTGGGGGGCATTGCTAGAGAGCTGGAAACCTGGAGAATAAGGTATGGTCCTTTTCGTCTCTTATTTCTGCCCCTCGCCCTTGCTTTTTTGGCCCTTGCTGCGGTTGTTAAGAACCTGATCCCCGCAATTCCCATTGACCCAAGATTTCATTATTCGTGGTTTGCAGATTCACACCAATAGACAAGAACGAAACCACCGTGAATAATGAATGCCGCCTGTATTTATTTTATTTGAAATATGTATACACTGCGCTTGAAGACAAGATCTCTGATGGTGGAATTTTCTCAGGGAAATACCATTATCATGGGACTGGTTCTGATAATACTGTCTACCAGTGCACATAGGTAGCCCATATGATTAGGCGCACTTTGGACATTCTCGTCAAGTGGTGTGGGACATGTGCACCCCCATTTTTAATCGTGTGATAGATAATGGTGGTGGACAGTGTTATCCAAACCAGTCCTATGACACTAACATTTCCCTGAGAAATTTATACTACTTAATGTAGTATTTGAGCCATCTGGACATTTTGCCCTCTACATAACTACGTGGAACAGAACATCATGCCAGATTAGGGGAGCAGGACTTATGTACCCACATTTTTAATTGCATGGTGGGTGGTGCTGGCAGACAGTATTGTCCAGGGGCCAATCTGATTAAGCTAACATGATCCCACATTCAGACCCAGACACTGACATTCTATATTAATGCCAAGCTACAACCCTGTGTAGGGTTTTTTGTTTGTTTGTTTGTTTTTGTTTGTTTACTTTTTAAAAAAAATTAACAAAATTAATCTGCAAAAGGGACAGGACTTCTTCACTTTTTCTTCCAGCAGGTTTTCCACTTTGAAAAACCCAAACCTTCCCAAGCTCCTTACTCCTTCCCACCTGAGAGGGTGAAACAATATGGCTACCAATTTCTTTCTCCACAGAGAAAACTGCTAGAGAAGAAAGATTTTTAGCAGAATGTCCAAAGGGTTCAGAAGGTGCCCTGCTCCATAGGTCTTCTATTCCAGATTGCATCCTCTGTGAACTGATTTCATTGGGGCAGGAGGGGCATTAAGTAAAAAAACAACACATGACAGAGCAACACATATAATTTGACCCAAATAAGAGAATAAACAAATCCAGTTTCATGTTAGTATTTAATACACTATATTTTTAGACAAGTATAGATGTCTGGACCAGGGGCGTAGCAAGGTTGGAGTGGGCCCAGAGACAAGATTTTAAAATGCCCCCACCCCCACTCACTGAAGCTCAGCTCATGAAGTCTTAAATGAGGCTGAATAGTGGTAACAAAATGCATGGTAAAATATAACCTATGTGCCACAATAGAACATCATCCTAAATTATGTTTTAAAAGGTTTTGTAAATTGTGGACAATGCAAGTCATTTAATGGTCCTAGAGAAAGACATGCTGTTCTGGTAGCTCAACACTCACATCCATTTCGGAGGATGAATACAACTGAAGGAAGCCCGGGCAGGTGCACGGCTGGGGGAGTCAGTCATGTGACTTGCCTCTGGGGGGGCCCCAAGGCAGTGGGCCCCCAGACAACTGTCTCCCCTTGCCCTATTATAGTTACGCCCCTGGTCTGGACAGCACTAAAACAATGGTACCTGATTATGAAGTATTTGCACTCCTTTCTTATTTAATAGAGGGAACTGCTCAGGAATAGGAGTACAAATAACGTAATATGAAGAAGTGAAAAAGTCAAGAGAGTAATACTAAACCATCAGAAAAGTTTTGGAGATACACCCAGAAAACTCTATCCATTACCAGCCATAATAGGAAGGAGCTATGATACGCAGATATATTTTCAGAAGCACTTAAAATGTGCTGGGAATGTTAGTGATAAGTGCTAAAAGAATGGGAAACTTAGGGCCTAACTGTATCTTGCACACACAGATGCATATACATTTTCTGGATTTAAACAAAAATTGAACGATTGTCACCAGGAATGGAAGAATGCTGGATGGGGAAGAGGCACTTAATGCTTTCCCCACTGCCCATTTAAGGGGCACAGCATTTTTGCCACTCTCCATATTTCCAATCAAAATTGCCATTCCCAAGCTGCTTTTCCCTTATGTGGGGAGATGTATGGATAGCTTGAATGGCAATTACTGTATGAGTGGGAAAATGGATAGTGTGGTAAGGGTTATGCATCCCTATCTCTCTGCTGTGAAGATCGCAGCCCCACAATTCTGTTTTTCATAAGAGCGTGCGCACGCACACGCACGCACACACACACACAGTCAGGACAAAGGTACATGTATCTGCATGTAATGTCTCATTTGACCCTTTAAAAACGTCATTTTAAAACAAAATCAGAAGATTTACGCTGGGTTTTAACATCTTCCTAATATATTTGCATTAAATAGAAATACTGGGTGCTCCCAAACTGACAGCTCCTAACATTACTCTCCTGCTGTAAATTACATGCATAATAGCATAATTGCAGTTGACTTACCACATTTTGAGGGGTGTGTGTGTGCAAGCACACATCACATTGTGCCTTTTGTGTGTACATGCTGTTATGTTTTGTCCACACTAGTGAGTGTGACATAGCCATGTACTAATGGTGAGGAGAGAGGCATTGTATTAATAATAATAATAATAATAATAATAATAATACCACCTGATATGTAAATCTCTAGGCGGTGCACAAATCCCAACATTAAAATCACAGGTTAAAATACATAAATCACAATAAAAACAATATAAAACAAACTATTAAAATTAGTAAAAATCTAACTAAAAGCTTGTGAGAACAGGAAAGTCTTGAGGGTCTTCCTGAAAATAAACAGAGGAGGAGATGCTCTTATTTCAGCAGGGAGCATATTCAAAAGCCCTGGGGCAGCCACAAAGAAAGCTTGGTCCCGAGTTGCTACCAGACAAACTGGTGGCAACCGTAACCAGACCTCTCCAGGAGATCATAAAAGGCGGGAGGGTTCATGATAAAGGAGGCGCTCTCTTAAATAACCTGATCCCAAGCCGTTAAGGGCTTTATAGTTAACCAGAATTTTATTGGAACATGTCATATTTAAAATTGTATTTTAAATTTTCACTGAAGTGCTTTTTAAATTTAATTGTTATTTCACAATCACCTTTTTAAAAAGGGAGACTACAAAAGCATGTTAGCAGTTAGAAGATCAGAATATATATATATATATATATATATATATATATATATATATATATATATATCAGTGCTAAAATGGCACCAGCTGAAAAGGCAGCGTGTTTTTCTTTTTATCAATTTTTAAATTTGTACTAAAGCACTTTTTCCCATTTAAATACCATGCAAAATATCTAAATTATCTATCTATCTATCTGGCAAAATAAAGCCTGAGGAGCAACATGTTTTCGATCTTGTAGAACCTTCTGGAGTATAGGGAGTCCTTTGAACGCTAATGGCTCTTGCACAATAGCGTGCGCGCAGGGGGGGTGGGGCAGTTGTGTGAGGGCTCCCATTGCATCCTCACAGTTCCTAAAAGCATTCATGCTTCGTTAATCAGGATGTCAGCCACTGATAAAATAACCACTGAACAGAAAGGTAATGGTGGAGATGTGCTAAAGTGTAGATGCATGGTAATAGGCTCACCTGCCCCATATGCTGCACATGTCAAAACTATGCCTCTTTGCAAAGACAGAAGAGTAGCACTAGGACATTTTGACCTGTGGAAATTGTGCTACTTCTCAGTTGTTTTGAAAAAATGCAGATTTCCTGCAATCATAAAAGACAGAGATGAAACATGGGGAAAGCACAGGACAATGATATGATTATGACATCATGTAAATGCCTCATAATAAATGAGTGCACTATGCTCATGTACTGGATTAAAGGTGACCCTACTACATACTGTGGCTTTTATTAGAACCAAGTTGTTCTACAGTGCCTTTACCATAGTACCATGTGAGTCAGTATAATAGTTTACCATAGTACCATGAGTTTACCATAGTACCATGTGAGTCAGTATAATAGATGTATTGTTTGACATAGCTAAATTTCCATATTTTAGAAATTTGGGGTACAAATATGAAAGAAATATCCCCTGGGATATTTCCTTTAATTCTTTTATAATTTAAAATTTCAGCTGGCAGGGAATACATCCTTATAGTACTCTTATAATAACATCAGGTTTAAGGATGTCATTTCCAGAGACTCACATCTATCATTAGTGGAGATTTTCTTTAAAATGGAGCAAAATGTACCATGTTGGTTTCAATTTTTTAGTTAAGGGTTTTTATTAAGTATATCACTTTAGGAAACCTGTGTAATTATCTGACACCCTAAGAAACACTGATCCAGGAACAAATTTCCCCCCAAGATTTATTATCAAACATTTACCAGGAACTAAAAGGATTACAAGACAACTTGGGCAACAATGTCAAGTGCCGTTAAGCTAAAATAATGCAATATCACAAGAGATACAGCATACTATTTAATTTAGGAGTCTGGTCTCCTAATCTTGTAATAATATTAGAGAAATATATGCTAGTAATATGCTAGTATATACTAGTATCTTACTCCAAGTCAATCGTTACATACACACACACACACACACACACACACACACACACTTGTTAACTATTGGAACTCTCAACAGCTTAAGCCAACTTTTATGTAAGTATGGTGGAGGTCCAAGACCATCAAGTCCTTTTGAAAACAAGTGTTAGATGTAACCCAAGCTCTGATAGGGTATTCTTTATCTTGTGATTTACTTTGTATTTTATTGAAGTATCTGGAAAAATCAGTATTACTGGACCATTATCAGACTATAAGCATTTATGATGAAATCATCAGTATGTTCAATTTCACAAGATGCAAAGTCTTGAGATTTCTGAAAGAGATTGGTCTCCTTTTGTGGTATACATGACCACCCATTTTAATGTAAATATTAGCTCATGTGGCACTCTTTCTTTGTTGAAGTATGAACCAAATCAAGAATTTTGTTAATATTAGGGGAAAGACCACACACACACAAAAGCCTAAGTGAACAAAGCATGGCAGTTCCAGAGTCAATATCTACTATAGAAGCATCCCCTCTGTCTTGTGTCCCCATTCATAAGGCTCCTTCACACAACCACTGGCAGGGTAGGAGAAGTGCCCACAGTGGGTAAAAGATTCTTCCAGTTGGTGGTCGTGTGTTTGCAATTATATCAGTGGAGGAGGAGAGGAGCCTGATAGTGTGTGAGGCAGCAGCTGGGTAGGACGGCTTTTCCTCCTACCTCAGTAAAATGCTGGGAGTGAATCTGTGTAGGGCACACTCATCCTACCCAGGTGATGCCTTGCACATGATCAGGCTCTCCACCTCCTATCTTGATGTTTGCAAATACACAACCACTGATTGAGAGCAAGCCCAGCTCTCCTACCCAGACTGGATGCTTCTCCTACCCTGCCGGCAGTCATGTGAACGAGCCTACTGCTTCATTTTAGTTTCTAATATTCAAAAGGATGAGTAGAAGGGGATGGAAGCACGTAAGTTAGCTACCCACCCTTCTGAAGTTATGAGAACCTGTCCAAAAGCAAGGTGGGGGGGCGAGTGGTTCCCCTGTTTTAGCACTTACTGCCACAGACTTCAGTTGCAGTCCAGTAATCCCATGCCAGAGCAATTCCTCCAGCGTGTGTGCCCTTGGGAAATGGAGCCAGAAATATGCCCTTGGAAAATTGAACTGGTGTTTGCCTGTCTTTTGAACAGCCCCTTCATTTATGATTTCCTCCTTACTTGTCAAGTGATCATCAATTTAACAGCATTTTTCCCTCCTGCCATTCCTACACAAGTAGATTATAGTGGTCCTTAAGGTAGATGATTACCCAAAACTGTTCCCTCTTTTATCTCTCTCTCTATGAATTGTGTTTGTTGGTTCGCCTTAGTTGTATCTTTTTGACTGCTGATTTTATTTTAGCAGTCTTGCTGCTTTAGTCTAATTTTGCAGTCATATGAAATTTGGTAGCATTGGCATTTTATTAAGGGAATGTTGGTACCAGATTTTATCACTTGTAATGTTTATATTATATATAATAATGTTTATTATTATTATTATAAATCATTTATAGTAATTGTTTGGAAAGTTGAAGATAAAATGTCAATAAAAGGGGGGAAATCAATTAAATAAATTGTAATGTGTAGTTTTAAATTGAAATTTAATTCAGATAATATTGTCAGATGTTTAAAGGAGTAGATGGAATTATGTATTAAAATTTAGCAGATTTCCTTCTTGAAGATGACTGTTTACTCCCTTGAATATTTCTGATCAGTCTCTCTGGGCAACACTCATGACTAAATTCCATTGAAATTAATGGGACTTGAGGCAGTCATGACTATATTGCCCACTGATTTCAATAGTAATGGAGGCTGTTCAAATGACCTCTTACCTGGGTGGACAGGGAGGGCTGGCAGTGAAGCAGGCCACTGCCTGCCTCCCAGTCCCCGCACACGCTCAGTGTTCTCCCCAAGGCTCTGCTGCCCATGCAGTACATGAGCTGGGCCACTGTGAGTGGCAGAGCAAGGAGGAGGAAGTCCTCCAGCATCCCTCAATACACCATGCCAGGAGTGCGGTGCATTGAGGGATCCTCCCTCATCCAGGCGCTCTTGCCACCATGGTAGAAAGTCGGAATGGTCTGGAGGGCAGCACAGGGGTAGGACTCAATCCTGGTGCGGGGCTGCCCTAGCCTGGGCTAGGCTGCTCGTGTGAATAGCATTATGATGAACTAGTTTGGATGTTGTCCTCTGATTATTTGTTGTAGAGATGCCACCAAAATCTTGGATTAGCTGGATTCTAACAACAAATTTGGGGTTCATGCCTTGGATCCATTTAACCTGACTGAAGACTGATGTGTCTGCAAAGGATTTTAAATGGCTCTGCATTGAGGGCTAGGCCTGCTTGGAGGTCTGTAAGCCCTGTGGTGTACAAGTCACATCATCTGCATATGCCATAGAGTACATAATATTCCAAATTATGTTCTGCACAATAAAGACTGGGCCCTCTCTCCCCTGCCCCAAGAGTCCGGAGAGGGACTAGAACCACAGTCTGCAGACCACAACCTGATTGGAGTCTCTGGATGCTACTGCATGTTTGCAGTTGATTTTTATTTTTTATTTTGCTCTTTTTCAATATAGGAACATATTTCACATAGACCTGTGTGTATAGACTAGCATCCAGTGGCTCTATGTAAGCTATGACATGGATAGGCTCCTCCTACCACCAACTTTACCTGGATAACTTTGTGGGGGAAGCAGAGATAGGAAGGAGGACATACTCTGAATTGTGCAGGATGCAGCATGGCATAAATACAACAAATTATATCTGAAATTGTGGGCTAATTTGGTAACAAGGTGGCATCTGTTGTTGCTAGTATTTGTAGTTGGACCATTTGATGCAATTTACAACAGGAAGAACTCATTCAGATTGGAATACGGTACAAGTATTCTCAAATAGTTGCCATGAAAGCAGTTTACGGAAATGTAGTTGACATCCTTACCTATTGGTCCAGTCTTTTACTTAGCAAGTAGCGAGCAAAATTCTGAATGTTGCATTCATGTTTCATTAAATTCCTATTCAATTAAAAAACCCATTAAAATGTGAAATTTAGTGAATTGCAAGAGTTTACTATACTGTGCTTCTTGGATGCCTTTGGAATTTCACTATCTACTTGGTGCTTGGCAAGCAAGGCACTGCTTGTTCAAAGCTCATTACATTTTAAAAATCCTTCTGCCTAAGAGATCCTATTCTCTCCACAAAACTGCTACAACTGTTTTGCTATGTCTGCTGGGATATTGTATCATGAAACTCCTTCCCAGAACATGTTTGGAGGTGGCGGGGGGGGGCACTGTGGTCTCTTCTTGAAACCTTTTCCTGGTTTCTGCCATTAGATCTGCCTTGAGAGAGAACTTATTAGTGGGCTGCTTCATTCCCTCTTTCTCAAGGCCTGTCTTAGCATTGCTACTCCCTAGCAGGGCAGACGTAACCTGGTCTCAGCAGTTAGACTGTTATTTCCCTAGACCGCTGCACTGCTAACTTCACACTCCAGTTCCTATTTCCTTTCTATTTATAGTCTGAATGCTACCCTTTTATTCTCTAGGTGACCCACATCCACCATTACTAGCTCCACCTAGGTTACTGCCAACCCAGCATGCCAGAGACCTAATCTTTCAATCACTTTGGTTCAAAGGGGTCTCAAATGTACCATATATGCAAAGCAATTCTTATAGCCTCTCAGATGGGAATCTGGAATGCCTCCAACACATATAAAAGTCCCCCCCCAAAAACACTCATGAGAGTACATGAGTATCCATGCACCTTTGGATTTACAAGATTACAGATGTGTTAATAAGCAGAATTCTGATCCAAATGAAATTTAGGTGGCACTATAAGACTGAAGCTTTTAGGTGAATCAAATGCTAGCATTCAATTTTAATTTGACACATGGTAATAATCTGTGAAACCCAAACAGTAAAACTAACAAACATAACTGGATCGGATGTCACTAGACATAAGATGTTTTTCCCCGCAGGAGTATCAGCCTCAAAACTGGGTAATCTGCATACCATATTGGTGAGGTTTGGATGAAACTTCTCTGATAGTGGTGAAAAACTGTACATTCAAAGAGGGGCCCAAGGCCATGGCAAATATTTTCTCCTATATTTTGAGTTACCAAACTAGAATCCACATTTAGATCACAACATCTGTGAAACACTTTTTATCCCCTCTGTACATTGCCATTAATGTTGTGTGGTGATACTGATGAGCGAAATCACCTCCACATGGATACATAACTAAAAATAGACCCAATTCTCTATTTGCTATTTAACACGTATTGCTGAATAAGCAAACAGTTGTAATTAGAAGCTGATAGTAAGCATTTCAAACCTTTTTTCAAAATATACATCATGAGCTCACATCAGGAAAATAGCCCTTGACAATGTTCAGTGTGAACCCTGCTAACTCGTCTTAGGCCAGCTAATGTTGAATACCTTGAGCCCCTCTTCTTTTAACATAACATCAAGTTGTATCACAGCTTTGAAGATGCAGGGAGCCATTTTTGGCAGCTCCCCTGCTTTTGTTACTACCTGAATTAATTATGGCAGTTTAGCACATCTCCAGTAATTATGCTGCTCTATCACAGATTACAAACATAGCTACTGAACTCTTACCCATGGCAGCAAAGCAGATTATCTTATTTAAAGACACTGGTTTTTAAAATGTAGACATTTAATTTAATTATCTTTTCTCAGAAGTATACAAAAAAACGAGAAGGCTCATGTGAATAACATTATACTCATAAGACAATGCAGAGGAGCATTTTTGCCACAAATTCACTAATTTTAGCTATAATCACTAACATTGTTTTTGTTTTACAGACTAGTATGATTTGGCAAAAGAATAAAATTGCTTTTAAAGTACAAAAATAATTATGAACCACTTGAAACGTAATGTCTGTGTTTTATTTCTCATCAGAATTCATTAGTGTGTAACATCAATAATTTAGCCCATCATTTGCCAACACTGACTTGGCTCAGTAGTTCAATCATGTAACCCTGTAAACTCACTTTCCATTAAAATGAATGTTGCTGACAAAGGATAACTAAAGAGATACTTCATTTATTAGCTAAAGAGATACTTCATTTATCAACATTTTTAAATTAGGAGTTTGGGACCGCAGACACTTAGCTGGATAAAATATTTGAGGGAATCTACACTATAGGCCTAAAGATGTATGTGGATTCATATCATGTTATTCAAAATGACAAACGTCTTTTTATTTGTGTAACATGGTTCATAGCATACTCTTCCAGAGACAGTCACAGCCACTTGCAAACAATCAAATGACCTAGCAGAATGACAGCTTGGCTATCTTGAGCAAATCAACAAAGGTACTATATCTTGATGGAATTAGGGCTGATTTCCCATCACTGTTTTGCTGTAGAGGAATCTATGCTGAAATCAACCCACATGTGGTAAGCCTGTAATATATATGAGTGGGCCATCATGAGCAGCCATCCTGTGATGAGCTGAATATTTTACAGAGTGATGATCTGGGTACACGGGTCATTCAGATGACAGGCTTAGCACATGTGAAAACCTGGCTTCAACCCAGACTCCACTAAATGGTGGTGAATGTCTAATCAAACATTCTTGTAGAAAATGACTAAATGCAAATGAATTCCATTTCTATACAGTAGTTTGGCATTAAGCTGTGAATTAATTTATCTTGAGGAAGGCCTCCCATAATAGTCATTACCATTAATAGGCTGAAGTGGGCATTACTGTTCTCTGATTCTGGTTCATTGTATGGAGGGAAATGCATCTGCATCATCACACTCCTCCCATCTAGTGCGCTGACCCTGTATGATCGCATGGCGCCCAAATGCTGCAAGTACCTATAAATCCAACTTCCCTTTTAGGCTAGAATTGTACAGTTGATTCCCTTAATAAAATATGAGTATCATTCACATGATTTTAGCTTAGTTGTGATGGAGTTTATACATACAAACATTCTGTCTCTGAGGGAATGGTGTAGGTGGGAGGTATAGATGGGGATAGTTTTCCATTCAGGTGGGGAGGGTAGCACACCCACTCTTCTCCATCCATTGAACTGAACTGGGGTAGTAGTATTGTCTATTTTTAGCTTACTTTCCAGTAGGCTTATGAGATCACCCGAAATTCTGTGTGTGCATTTATGTGTCCGTGTGTGTGTGTGTCTGTGTGTGTGTCTGTGTACCCCCCCATCAACTTTGCAACATCTGGACCCATATGAACCGAATCGGGTACAGTTGTAGGGACACATAGGGACACCTCAACGGCATAGTTCATGATGAAATTTGGAGGCGCAAATGGGCTAACTTGTGAACTATCTAATCTATTTGCACCAAATTTACTCCAGCTATAGGGGCACATCGGGATGCCCAAATGGTGTGGTGTGTGATGATGTCATCCACTCCAATTCAAGATGGCAACCATGTGAACATCTGAGGTGCAAGCGGGCTAATTTGTGGACTGTCTAATCAATTTGAACCAAATTAGGTACAGTTGCAGTGAGTGACACACAGGAACACCTCAATGGCATAGCCAGTGATGATGTCATTTGCCCTGATTCAAGATGGCGGGTGCGTAAACGTTTGAGGTGCAAGTGGGCTAACTTGTGAACTACCTAACCAATTTGAACCAAATTTGCTACAGCTGTAGGGGCACATGGGGAAACCTCGATGACATAGTTTGTGATTATGTCATCTACACCATACCCAAGATAGTGGTGGGCATGTGAATGTTTGAGCCGAAAGTCAGCTAATTTATGGACTGTCTAACCAATTCAAACCAAATTAGGTACAGTTGTAGTGAGTGGCACACAGGGACACCTCAATGGCATAGTTTGTGATGATGTCATCCACCCTGATTCAAGATGGTGGATATTTAAGCTTTTGAGGCTCTAGTGGGCTAACTTATAAACCGCTTAACTGATTTGGACCAAATTTGCTACAGCTGTAGGGGCACAAGGGGAAACCTCAGTGTTGTAGTTTGTGATGATGTCAACCACTCTGATCCAAGATGGTGGGTGTATGGATTTTTGAGGTACAAATGCACTAACTTGAGGATTGTCTAACCAATTTGGACTAAATTCAGTACAGTTGTAGTGAGTGACATTCAGGGACACCTCAGTGGTGTTATTTGTAATTATTTCATCCATCCCAGTCCAAGATGGCTGATGTGTGAACATTTGAGATGCAAGAGAACTAGCTTGTGGACCTCAGTTTGAACCAAATTTAGTCCAGTTGTAGAGACAGAGAAAGTAGGCTGATTAGTTCTTACTAGAACAACTTGTTAGCTTTTGAATTCTGTATGTCACTTTGAGCAATCCAATGTGTGAGTTGTTTTAAAAATTATATAAATAATAAACAAATAAATAAAAGGATGAAAGGGAATTTCAGTTTTACCACTGATTCCAAACCCCTAATGTACTCTAGTTTGTTAACTTCCATTTTATTTGTACAGAGGAAGTGGCTAATATGCTTTGTAAACTAGTCTAGGCTCTGTCTTGCTATTGAGCAGACTCCTTCATACATGTGAAGTAATACTGAGTACTGGATTTTAGAAATTATTCAAAGTACCTTCTCAATTTTTCTTCCCATCAGCCACCCTTTTTCTCCAACCCCAAGCACTTTTGGTTTACATGACCAGAAGTTTGAAAATAGTGTATCACCCGGTTTAACTTCCAAAGAATTGTGCTTAGGAAGTGACAATGAGGGGGGCAGCCAGCCAGGAAATGTAGAAGAAAAGGCAGGGAAGGTTTGTTCAAAATCTAGTCAAACTTATTGTGTGAAAATATCTTCTGTAATGCTGACTTCCATCTCTGAAAATTATTTTCCATTCCTTCAACTGTCTGTTCTCTTGAATGCACATGCACATTGCACCCGGACAATAAAGACACAAGACAAAGATATGAATTCAAATAGGGCCACAACTTTATTAATAGAATAACGAAAAGGAGAGGATTGGCTCTCCACCCCCAACAGTATAGTTCTGAAGAACTTGCCGCTTCCGCGTGAGCCAGCCAGGATAACCTAGGGCAATACACCTCCGCTCCAGACATCATCAGGCCTAAGGCCATCCACTGCCCATCATAGCCACCTAATGTGCAGAAACCTATTGTAGTCTTCACCACCCCCAAGCCGTAAAGCATTAGAGGGTGTTAATTCCTTTGACAGGTTGAAGTAAGCCACAACCATCACTCCCTGAGCCATAAAGCACCTAGGGACCAGCAATGAACTCTCCTTACACCAAACACATACCTGAAAAGGTTTTCACCAGAAGCCAAATATCAAAGAAATCACACTGTACCTGCCCTGAGAAAGGATTAGCCTGTCTTTACCCCTTCACCACCCAACATCCTGCATGACTGCCACCAATCCTCTCTGTAAATCTGCCAGGAATAAATTATAACCACCAGGGGTCAAATGCACACCATCCGCCCTAAACAACTCAGGTGGGAAGCTACAGTTGCAGGGTGAGGGGCACCCACCCTCGGCAGACAACCACCTGTGCACATACTTACTAATTTTGGACCGAGCCCGGTCTGTCCCACCCAGGTGCAGGGCTCCACACCAAACCCTTCATGGCAGCAAGTCAGACCAAACTAAAACCACCCCAGGCATCCAGCTGCAAATAGCCCCAAGATCTTTCTGAACCTGGTGGGAAATGGCCAACCCTGCCCTCTGCACTAAATCATTCCCACCCCAAAGTAATAACATAACATCAGGAGGCGGGTTAGCCTCCAAAAAATTCAAAACCATTGGCAAGAGTTGCTGGAGCACCGTGCTCCACCTTCCAGTCCAACAGATAGCAGCCTGCTGATTCAGCCAGAGCTGGGTACCAAATGCCATCTTGCATGACCTCTTGTGTGCCCAGAAAACTATGGAGTGGCCCTAGGACCTGTCAAGGAAACAAGAGTGTTAACCAATTAAAATGAACATAACGCTTATAAACCTGAGAACGCCTATGCCCAATGCGCATGACATCTCCCTCAGAGAAGGACAACCATGCGGCTGCTGAAGCAGACCCAATCTGAAAGGAATGGAGTGGAAAAGCCCCGATTGGCCATCCCCCCACATTCCAAAGCTTGCCTGTCCACAGTCCAAAACTAGTACTGCATTAAGTGGGAACCATCATAATGCTTTAACAGGCAACTGTGCCCATTACCCAACAGTGCTAGATAGCACTTCAAAGCCCGCACAGGGCAAAGTACAGGCAACTCAGACCTATACAACATGACTGTCTGTCCCTTACCCTTCTGGTCTGTCTTAGAGTACTGCAATTGGATGGCAACTTTATCACAATGTAGCAGCACCACAGACTGCTGTACCACCCTGACTGAAGTGGAAACCTTTCCTCTGGGCAGAAGCTCAGAAGCCCGGAAGGTACCAAAAAAAAAACAAAAATGACCACGGCAGCTGCAGAAAATAAAGCTACTTCGTGAGGAGAAGAGCACATGGCCAGCGGAATCCCAAAATAGAGCCCATAATCTCAGGCACGATGGGCTGCCTGGAATCCTGTTGAGGAGGACAATCCCTCGACCAGTCCTCAACCATTCAGCGCATCTGGAAATCCTGGGTAGAATCCTTAAAACTCTGTGCCTTGGCCAACGCCACCAAATGTCCAGCCACAGAGTTGGATGGCAGGCCGGCGGAACACAGGTGTACCATGAATTGCATGAGATGTTCCACTGGGGTAGGCCAAACATCACTCAACCCAACCCTTTCCTTGAAGGACTGAAAGGCCCTGATTTTTCTGCTATAGGCAACCCTGGTACTTGGAGCAAGAGATGCCCTCACCGCCTGCTGGGCCTCTACTTGCCAAGGTTCCATAACCATGGCAGCATCCTGTCTAGGTCTTGCCTCACCCTGGGGGCCAGAATGAGAAAATGCTCCTGTAAACTAGAGAGTGCATCCGCTATACTGTTCTGTAACCCTGGGACATGTCATGCAACAAAAAGAATATTGTGCTGTAAACACTGCAAGACAAAGGAACAGACTAAAACCATAACTCTGTGAGACTTAGAAGTCTTGGCGTTGATAACCTGAACAGTGGCTTGGTTGTCATACAAAAACTGAACCATGGAATTGGTGAAGGCAGAGACCCACAGGTTCGCTGCCACCACAATAGGGAAGAATTCCTGAAGGGTTAGACCTTTGGTAATACTTCTCTCTACCCCTTCCACAGGCCACCTTTCCCTGCACCAACACCCCCTAAAATATACCCCGAAACTGGAGCTACCTGCTGCGTCAGAGTTGACCTGGAGCTCGGGCTCGAGATCCCATTAAAGTTTTCTAGGAACCCTTCCCACACTCTCAAGTTCTCACACATCTGTGCAGAAACCCTTAGCCTGTGAAGAGGGAGGGGCCTTAAGCCCGATGGTGGCATCGCATAAGCGACGCAGGAAGGCCCTAAGTGGGGCAATCATTCTGCAGGCAAAGTTAAGATGTCCCAGCAAACTCTGAAGCTGTCGAAGGGTGACTGTAGACACAGACAGGCATTCTTTTACCAGGGACCTTAATCGCTGCAGCTTGTCATGAGGCACCCTGGCACAGACAGCCACTGAGTCCAGTTTGATGCCCAAACAAGTAAGGTGCATCGCTGGGCCCTCCGTTTTATCTTTTTCAAGGGGACCCCTAGCTCCTTGCACAGCTCCATGAAGGAATGTAGCAGGAAGAGATATTGCCCCGAGGCACTAGGCCCAACCACCAGAAATCATCGAGATGATGGTCTTGCATAAACCCGTCCTTTCACGCAAGGCCTATTCGAGCCAAGTGCTGAAAGCCTCAAAGGCCGCGCAGGAAACGGAACAGCCCATGGGTAAACCCTGTCTACACAGTAGCTCCCATGAAAAGAAAAACGTAAAAGCCCAAAATCATCAGGGTGTACAGGCAGGAGGCGAAAGGCAGATTTGATGTCGCATTTTGCCAAAAGGGCGCCAACCCCACAACTGTGCACAAAAGGGCGCCAACTCCACAACTGTGCACAAATGAAGTATAGTGCACAGAGCAAAGCTCAGGTGGGATACCATCATTGAAGGACAGTCCTTGGGAAAGGAAAGATGGTGAATCATCCTGTACTCACCAGCAGCCTTTTTGGGCACCACCCCCAGTGGGGAAACCGACAAATTAGGTAGGGGAGGCGATGTAAAGAGGCCTGTCCTTGCCATGGGTACCCCTCCAGTAGCCACTGCAGAGCCTGCAGTTCAATGGGACTAGGTCCCTTTTCCAAGAGCTCCTGGTGTAGAACCTGGCCCACCCTTCCTGTCAGGACCGGACTCTTTTCCTCCTCTAAAGCTCTTAATCCTGGCACAGATGGTGCTGGGGAGCTTACCACAGCAGAATCTGCAGTCATGGCATAACTTGCATGATGAACTCATGCACCACCCACCTGTGTTAAAGTCCCAGCATACCAACTGGGGTTGAACCAGATGCCCACTCCATTGCAGAGGAGGCAGGCCCTCCTGGGGGTTCGTAGAGAGCAAGTGCCTGCTGTCCGCACGCCCCCCTTGTATGGGACAGGACGGTGTCATTATAAGCAACCAGAGTTCCTGGTGCTGCTTATCCCAAGGAAGAGCAGGCTCCAGCGATGCCCTGAGGCAAAAACTCTGATTGTAACGCTGCCATGCATTACCCGCAAAGTCCCTGTATACCCCATGAATGATATTTAAATATTTTACAAGGGCAGGCCCACGTGCAGGCTAAACTTGAAGCACCACCCCCATGTAAATCGTAAAGGTGGACAGCCAATTAGTCCATTTCCGCTCAATTGTCTTCTGCTTGCTCTTTTCTAGTCTCACACCCCCTCCCCTTCCTTCACAACTGTCTTGGGCTCCCTATACAGAAGCTGAAACACATCAATGTACTCCCCCCTCCATATCTTCTCCTTGGTTGCAGGGAGAAGATGGCCCCCCAAAGGCAGTGAGACCCCCAATGCCAGGTAATTCTCTGGAGAAATATTCGGTAACACAGGTGAGCCAGCAAGGCTGGGATTCTGCCAGGCAGGCTGAGCAGCACCACCTGGTCCTTGCCAAACTTGCGCATAAGCTCACCAAGTAGAAAAGGACTGGACATAAGAGCCAGGCGGGCAACCAACAGGCCCAGCAGGAAGGCCTGTTGTGCCTGGTGTGTCATGAGCTCACTCAACAGAAGACACTGGCCAGAGATATATGACACAATAGCCAGTAGCTCAAGTTTCAGTTTTACTGCTAAATAGTCAGGTTTAACAGTCTCACCAGGAATACAGAAGTGAGGAGTGAGAAGCCCAAATTCCAAAGTCACAATCTCTCCGACAAAAGCTCCAAGCAGGTTTGACATGTTGTTTCCAGCAGTTTGTTCAAGGCACAGGCTGCCTGATTTATAGTCAGCAGCCATGTGTGCTTAATCAATGCTCCACCCCCGCCAGCTGCCATAGATTCAATCCGGCTCCTGCTATCTTCTTGCCAGTTGACTGCTCCTCTGTAATTCCCTCACTTGCTGCTGATGTTTTTCCCGTCTGCATCCTCAAGGAGATAGTGGCTGTTCAAACTCTGGCTCAGATCCTGACCCTTCTTTCCAAAGATCATCCGGGCCCTGTTGGCCCCTCCTGCACCAACACTTGCCCTGGCCATTCTCAATTATCTCCCCATTCACATCACTGGCCTGCTCCTCCTCAGGCGCCTCCCCACTTTCTAGTAAGTCACCTGCCCCCCCCCCCCACTCCTCTCCAATGTCTTCGAGTGGGGGCATGACACGGCACTAAGGTGGGTGGGTAAAACACATACTGTAGAGCTGGCCAAGGTGACATCCCCAAAGGGGTCTCACCTGATCCAGGCAGGATCAGCAGGCGGGTTACCAGGAAGAGACTCAGGTGCAGGCATCTGAGGGCTAGTCTCTTGCGTGAGATAAACCAGCACAGGGGCAGGTGAAGCTGTACACCCTTCCAGGTGCACTATACATTAAGAAAGAGATTCAAAAGATGAGCACGCCTGTCAGCCTTTGTCTCCCTGCAAGGCCTGGTAGGAAACCCAGATGGATCACCCAGGTTTGGGCCAGATGGTTGCTGTTTTTCCTCCCTTTCAAGCACTTCAAGACACATCAGAGCCTTCACTGGGCCTAAATCTTCCTCATCAGATAATGAGGACAACACCAGAAGGGGCCTTTTAGGCTTGATAGGTTTACCCCCAGATTTCCCTTTTGCCTTTTTCAGTGGCATAATGACAGTGCTGTGCACAGTAGCAAGCTATGATATCACAGCCACCCACAGAAACCCCAGAACATGTGATACCACACACCCAGTGAGTAGCCCAAGTGCACCAAACCCCCCACCGCCCCACTATGGATGCCCACGTCACAGCTGGTCAGGCGTAGCAAAGCAGCCAAATGGGGCACAAGAATGGAAATGAGGGCAGGGATGGGAGGGGCCCCGAAGGCGACACAACTAACACACATGCAGCCACCCCCATTCCCCAGCCCTTCAATCTGGCCACCCACACAACCCCGCCACACAAACAAACACATCTCAAGCTGCGCGCTGCGTCCCCAGATGCTTGCCGTTCCCTCCACTCCTCACGAACAGCACAGCCCTGTTGCAGCTTGCCAGTGCGGCCGAGGCCGCACCAACCAAATCCAGGAGACATGACCAGGAGAACTGTCCATGGTGCTCTCAGACTCTGGACTGAGTTTGGGGCAGGCGGGCCGCGGGCTGCGTGCCGCAATAGCAACTCATGCCCTGCCCCCAGACAGTCCTCCAGCCAATGGCTGGCCAAGACCTGCCTCATGCCTTTCTCAAAGGCCAGGACAAAGAGCCCCCCCCCCGACAAACTGGGGGGAGCAGACATTCCTTGATGCGCCAAACTATTGCCTCCCTTTACAATCCTCCTTAGTTTATCAATTCTTTTTCTTATAACTTTCTATCTCTGTCTGCGCATTATGTTAAAATAATGCGCAGCTACTTGTCACCCTTACAGCTACTTGTCACCCTTTTTCTAGATGGGTATCTGATTTTTTTCCTTTGTTTATTTAATATCTCTCTCTATAATTGAATGTCTGTTTGTCTGTCTGTTCCCTATACATTCCCATGCCCTCTGAGCTTGCGGCACCAAACTTTGCACAGTGACTTCCTAGGATCCTACAAGTAATGTAGGGTGCCCAGGAACCCCGATAACCATCTCTCACACAGACAGATGGGTATTCAACAGGTATATCCACAAAACGGATACAAGTGCACTAACAAAGAAAAACTCGCACCCAGGGGCATAGCAAAGTTGTGGTAACAAAAAGCATAGTGTGTATGTACTGTATGTATGTGTGTATATATGTGTGTGTGTGTGTGTAAACACCTATGTGCCAAAATAGAACAACATCCTAAATTATCTTTTTAACGGTTTTGTAAATTGTGGACGATGCAAGTCATTTAATGGTACTAGAGAAAGACATGCTGTTCTGGTAGCTCCAGGTCTTAACATGGACATCTGTTTTGGAGGATGAATACAACTGAAGGAAGCCCGGGCGAGTGCGCGGCTGGGGGAGTCAGTCATGGGACTTGCCTCTGAGGGGCCCCCCAAGGCAGTGGGCCCCCAGACAACAGTCACCCCTTGCCCTATTATAGTTACGCCCCTGCTAGCACCAAACTTTGCACAGTGACTTCCTAGGACCCTACTAGTAATACAGCGTACCCGGGAACCTCAACAACCCCCACGCACAGTCAGACAGATGGATATTCAATGGGTATATCCACAAAATGTATGGATGCAATGACAAAGAGAAACTCTCACCATAAGTCCACACAATGCCATGTACTCAAAGCTAATAATGTATATTATTGCCATCAAATAGCAGTGAAGATGGCCTTTGTTTTACGTTGTTGCATCTTCCAAGATTGTCACTGATCCATTTGACATTAACTTCTGCTGCTGTCCTTTCCATGTATTATGTTCCCACCTCACATTAATTCTATTCAGGGTCAGAGCCAGACTTCCTTTTAAAACAGGGCTTTCTCATTTTCAGGTAGGATTCAAAGAAATGATTGGGAAATTTTTTTTAAAAAAAAATCCCCATAACCAACAGAAACTTCTATATCTGCCACCAAGTTCAATTGAAAATGTATATTTTGATGTCTATGAATTGTTAGCTCAGGAAGCATATAAGCGGAGTAAGAAATTTATTTTTAAGTTAAGGAGCTTCTGCCTATTTATAACAAAGAGGCACCTTTTTAAAAGTAGTGATTTTCTTTATTGAGCAGAGGGAGAGCAACTGGCTCTATCCATCCCCAGCACATCATCCCTCCAGTGGCTGTTGCTGGTGTCTATCTTATGTTTCTTTTTAAAATTGTGAGCCCTTTGGGAACAGGGAGCCATTGTATGTATGTATGTATGTATGCATGCATGTATGTATATGTAAACTGCTTTGGGAACTTTTGTTGAAAAGCAGTATATAAATATTTGCCGTATTCGTAAATAGCTTCCTTAAACTCTTTCTTAAGTGACTTCTTAAAACACTCTGCCATGCTCACAGTCATAGCAACTAATGGATTTATTTCAGGATCATTTAAGCATGATAAAGGTGATGAAAAATCCACCATGAGTCAGGGAAAATCTTGGATGGGCAAAGCTGAGTGAGACAAGTGGGCAGAGTTTGGCACATTACTCCTCAAGTGGGTAGTCTGAGCACCAACTGCCAGTGATTGTTTCAACAAGGAAATTTCATATTCTTTTAAAATCAATTATTTAAAATCCTAGTATTCTAAAAACAAGTACTCCATCTTTAAATGGAAGCTATTGTGTGACAGATTAGAAAGTATATTAAAAAAAAAAAGCAGGATGGATCAGTATTACAGGTGGGATGATGCAACCACTGGCCCCATCATGGCTATGCAGTCTACATTTTCTACTGAATCATTTTTTACTGAATCATTACCAAAAAATAGAGGGGTTTTTTGAAATAATTTGCCCTTGGCAGATTTAAAGCTGTTTCAAATATCACAATTTGCTTTAAGTGCATGCAAATGGATCATTTTGTGATTTGTTCTAGTAATGAACCAAGCATGTGTGAAGCTTTTACTTAGAATTTTAAGTACATGTTCTATAGTTCTACTAACTGTAACAAGTTAAATTTGCATTAGAAACTTTGGAAGGTCAAAAGTTAGTTCCATATTGGCTTATCACAAATCCTGACCTTATAAGCATCCAAAAATGGGAGTGAGGCTCTTTTCTCAGATATAGAGCTGATCCAATAATGCATGCCCATTATGTGATGACTGCAATATCAAGCAACGGGATATATTAATAAGCCTTCACAGATCTGTCACCAGCGATAGGGCTTTGCTATGAGCCAGTTTCACATCAAACACATTAACTTTCAGTGGGCTCAGTTCACACATTAAACAGGTGACGAGGAATCAAGTGAGGGGCATGCATGTGTGAATCAGCCTTAAGAGTAAGGTCAATTGATGTAGATACAGTAAATCCAGATGAAGTTAAAATCAGGCCTGTGGAGGTTTTGTGTTCTGCTATACTGGAGAAAAGAACAGGATACAAGGTTCTATCAGATACTGCACTCAGTGCCCAGTCCTGTGGCTGCCTAATACATGGCTCCAGAAGGTAGGTCAATCTGCTTGGTAGGTTTCTGAGAAAGTGGTCTAATTTGCTGTCATAGTAACCAAGATGTGATGCAATTTTATGCAGCTGAATGTAGTTTGCTGTTCAGAGGCACAATTGTAAAGTTGTCTGATAGATGAGCTTAAAAAGGTGACTAGCTTGCCACTCCCTCTTGCTCAACGGAAGCAAGGTCCTACTGACCCCTATCAGTACACATTGGCCCAGCAAGTTCCCAGCAGCCCAGCTGAGGAACCATGGAAATAGCTTTGAGAGGAGAGCACCAGCAGACTGCCATAGCCAGAATGACCCCACCAAAAGCTGGACATTTTCCAACCTCAGTGCAGCCACCTTGGCAGCAATCACAGTGTGCCTTCTAAGGTCCTCCACCATGGAGATGGCTTTAAGAGGGGTGTAGTGCCTGATAGGGATGTGAGAAACGTTTCGGATACAAAACGTTTTGTACCCAAAACAGCCTGTTTCGGGTGTTTTGTAGACAAAACAAAACACCCATTTTCCAGATCCAAAAGTTTTGTATACAAAACAAAACGTCCCTGTTTCGGCTACAAAACGTTTTGTTGTTTCGGACCTCCATTTTGTAGTGATCTCTGAGTCAGTCTCTAT